>NW_013666405.1:190767-206444 GCF_000517525.1 Limulus polyphemus
GCTGAGCCTGGCTAACAATACAGAAATTACAATGATGCGGCCCATGTGCACTGATGTTACTGTATCAAATAACCTAAAACTGACTTTTTGTCTGTACAAAGTAACTTGTCTTGGCTTTGTTTTAGCAGACTAGTATTTTGTAAAATACAGTCACATTTCAATTATTATACATTATGTTTGTTTATAGATTACTGCTATTTTGAAATAAGTTCTTAAACTTATTTTTCTTAAAATATAAAACAGTAACTGAAGAAGAAAAGCAAACAATTATCTCTTCTAGTCACGACCTTTTTACTCAGTTGATGCTTGAGGTAGGTTGTTAAGCCATTAAAAAATCTGCACATGGAGGATATAAAAGAAAATATTTTTTTTTTTACATTTATATATATATATATATATTCAAAAACTAAAAAATCATAAATTACTAAATTAATACTAGGGGGACATCCTGAGCTTCTGATTGGTTATTCTTGTCATATATAAAAGTAAGTGTACATAAGGGAGCATTTCCAAAAATGGAAAGAGGTGGGCAGGGTGTCACTGTGTTTTATTTATTACATGGGCAATATCTTAGCAAATTGAAAAGATAAGATGTTCTTATTTTATAGCTTGTCAGTATTAATAATGAGTTTCTAATTCGTTCAAAACTATGGACTTAGTATTTTGACTTTAAAAACATCTAATTTGAACCAATGCTGCATTCAACATACCACGTGACACACAAAAATTGATGCTTATCTGTGTTCTTTAATATTTGCTTTTAAATTAAGAAATTGAGTAATATATAGTACTAAAATATGAATTATAATCTACAGTTTGATACCAAAGTTATTGACATAAATTCATGAAATAGTAGTTCAATAAAATTTTGAGTTGGGTCAACAAACGAGATGACATGGCCTTTCACTCATGACCTGTATTTAAATAAATTCTTACTGTCAATTTTTTATATTTTGAGCCAACCTTTTTATGTATGTATTTCAATGCTTAATGTTGTATTTGACTAACTCCTTTGGTCTTTAATCTTATGTTTTCCATCATAACAGTCAATTTAAATTTCTTAAATTTATAATACTTTTCTTTAATTTTATCCATTATACTCTTTTAGTGCCAAACTGGTCTTTCACTTGCAACCATTTTTTTTTCTTATTATTTGAGCATGTGTATCTTCAATATTTAAAAGTTTACTTAAGATGCTTTTGGCATTTGGTCAATATCTACAATTTAGTTACTTAATTCACAATAGATAATTCTCGTTGCATCCTCTGAAAATTTGCTTTTTTTAAATTTGCAGCAAACCTAATTAAAGCAATGATTACATCTTTCACCTAGATGTTCTTAAACTCTACTGTGTAATCCATTCCTTTATTGGAAGTTAACAATAAATCTAAAATAGCATTGGTCCTAGTAGGTTCCCTTACCATTTGTTAATTAAATAAATTTCTCAATCTGTGCCTGAAGTTAAAATCTGTTATAATTATGATCTCATTAACAGCTGAAAACTAATCTCACTGTAAAGTTTCTCAGCTTAATTTGATAGTAGTAAGTTTCAACTACATAAAAGACTTCTCCCACTATATCCACCAACAAAAACTCAAATAGATTCAATATTCTTGCTACTGTCTTTGATATCCTCAACTTCAACAGGATGTAACTCACATTTTAGATAGAAAACCACTCTTTACCCACTTTTTAGTATTGCTTCCGAATTTAAACAACCTATAAGTATATAAAACCCTGTTTTTCAAAGAAATGTCTGTCATCAAGAGTGTCTACATCTAATCAAGTTTAGTTATTCTCATAAAACCAAAATTCTCTATTCTGACTAGTGCTCTAAAGTAATTTATTTCTTATAGGTGTATTTCTAGGATTACAATAGTAACAATTTAGCCTACCCTTAAAAACTTCAGTTCTCATAGTTGTTGTTGATCAAGTACAATATATTAGTTTAGCATGTGAATATGTTATAGGCTTTATGCAGTTTAACATGTAAATATGTGAGAATTTTTGAAGCTAAATAGTTAAAGTTCTTGGTAATGATGCACAGGAAATGCTGTAATGTTTTAAATATAGTCACAGTTCAGGGTATATTATTTAGCAGAGGCAGAGCTGTAAAAGACTGTTTGAACAAAAATCAGTACTTAAAAGGTTAACAATCTTCTTAATTCATAGACTGTCATACAATGCAAAAAACTTAACAAATTCACACATAACATGGTGTATATTTTTATACTTCATGGGCTTTGAATCATAACTATTCACAGAAGTGATGATTGTATTCATAAAAAAAAATTTACTGTGTGTTATAAAAACCTCTTATATTAGGCAAATTTAACATTTTAAGGTCACGTCGAAAAAGGAACAAGTCAAGAAAATATGGTCTTATCACTACACCTGGGTCAGAGCTTGAAATGCAGCCACTAGATAAAAGTGATGATGATGATGATGAAGATACAGTTTTATTTGAGGCACAACATCATAAAACTGTTCACAGTTAAGGTTATATTTCTGTGGAAATAACATGTAAGTCTATATGTTACCTACAGTTTTTATAGCAGATGTAAGCCTACCTATGCCGATTAATGCAACAGCTTTATACAAGTAAGCTAATAATTCATAGTTTTCCTAGTCTATTAACCTATTCACTGCAGCTGGGACATATAAATATCTAATTATTTCTATAATGTCATTTAATTTTTTATTTTTACATTTCAATTATTCTGTATGATTGATTAGCTGTTGATTTGTTTTGAAGAAAATGTTGATATGTATATATTTATATGTAAGCACTATTCAAAAAGCTTTTCTTTTGTACTTACTAAGTTCCAATTTGTTGTAATTACTTTTATTGAAATGTTTAGTTGTTACTGAATAAGTCAGTCAAGTTATTGTTACTAAAATGTTTTCGTTAGAACGTGAATCCATCTGCATTATTGGAGGTAAAGAATTTTCAAAATTTTGATAAGCCCAAACAATTTTTGGTTTCCAGGGTTTCATTACAAAGTAGTGTACCTGTCCTCCTGAAATAAACATACAACAATTTATGTGCTGTATGTGTATTTTACAGTTTTCTGCTGCTCATTTAACAGACATTTTGTTTTATTTGTATACTTTATAGGATGTCTTTCAAATAAGCTAGATCTGAGATTTATATTGTTAGTCTTGCACACAGAAATACTTTTCAGAAATGTTATTTACTTTTCTGCACCACTAAGAGCTATTATTTTGTGCCCAACTACTGTAGAATTTCCAGCACATGCCATAAACCTTGAACAAACTCCAAATGCTACACATATCTATGTGTATTGTTCCAGCTTATGACATAGTTGTCATAAAGCTGTGGCTCTTCCCTCAGTAGGAGGGCAACACAACCTCCATGCACAGTGATTCCAGTGAGCAATAGCACATGATCATAGGCTTTTTCTCTTCTTAGCATTGTGCTCAAATTATTTTTCCTTTGCTTTTTGATTTGCTACTCACTGTGAATACTTTTCTTCATTTGGTATTACATTACTATTTTTCTCATTGCACTTTTGATCCAACCATCTGATTTACAATTTCAATTTCACTAGCTACCACATTATTTCTTTGTGCCACTTCAGTCAACATATGCATAGTGAAAAAATTACCCTAGGTCCAGATATTCTTCTTCAGGTGTTTTCTCCAATTATATCAATGATTATTTTATCCATTTGTGCAGCTGATGTTTAGTAGTTATCCCTTTAGCTCACTTAATTAGGCTAACACCTGGTGTACGACAGATCTTGGATTTCATTCTATGGCAAGGTACGATAGTTATTGTGGTAACTGAATATTATAAAACTGTGATGAACAATCGTATTACATGTTCACTGCTGATGTTTTGTCCTACAGGATGCTATCATATGCTTTCCTTCTACCTACTTCTTCACTAATTCAGGTTCCTTGTTCCATTTCATTTACTTCCCTGGAGACTGTCTCACTTGTGGAAAATTTTGCCTAGCTCTTCCTTCCTTTTATTCTGGCTATTCTTTACCTTTTTTTGTTTACTATGCTCATAACTCAGATATGGGACTTTCTATCTCTATCTCCTGCATATCATAATAACTCTTGGGTTGTTTTACTCTGTGGGCCTCTTTTTTTTCCCACCTCCATGATGATTAACATCTCTCTTGTCCTCCTCATCTTCATGACTCCTTTGTTATGGCCTAAGGTCATGATCATTCTATATTTCTTGGATCCTTTCAGTCTGCTTGGGGTATTTCTCTTTCTCCTTCTATGTCCCCTTCTTTTCTTCATTCAGCTTGCCTTTGTCTTATATTTACTTCTTTGCTGTATCTCTACCTTTCACTCCCTAAATGTGGTTCTTCGGCACAACCCTGATTGTTATGATAGGGAAACCCATTCTTATTTGTTTACCCCTTTGGCTGCTGTTTCTTTCTTTGCTGTCTCTGTTTTGACTTGATTTCTCTGTTCTTGGTATCTCCATTGTCTGCATACTCTTCTTTCCTCCTCTCTTCTTGAACTAAGTCTCGTCCCTTTTCTTATTGCATTGATCTTTGGGAAGTGTTTCTATTCCTTGTTATCTTGGGCTGGGGCTGCTCATCTACAATCTTCCTTCAATTCCCTGGTCTCCAGTCTCATTAGGCTACAGATACCTCAGTTGGATACCAGACCTCAGGAGTCCCATGGGGCTACCCTTTGACATGTTCTTTGTTCTATCTATTCTGTTAACAATTCCACCCTCAACAAGACTCGGTTTTAACTCTTCCTTGTAGCTAATTCTTGTCCCACCTCCCCCCTCACACACACTTTTGCACACCTCTAGTCCTTACTGGCAATCCTTAGGTTGTGTTAGTTCTTTCTTAAGGTCTGTTCCTGCTTTTCATACTCCACCTTCTGATCCTCTTACTGATCACCTTCATCTTCAACATCTTTCTAGGAGGTTTCTTGCTTCACATTTGGGGCAGGCTCAACCATCACCCCTGTGTCATCACATCATGGAGATCTTGGTATTCAAGGCTCTTCATTCTCCATCTTTCCCTGCAGGCTCACTCTCACTTTTAGTGACTCTGAGATCTTGTCTCCAGATATTTTTATGTTTTTGGGCATGCCATAATATTTGGTCATATTTGTGGGTGATCTGATTATCCATTCCAACACTTCTGTTTTTGTTTCTTACATCAAATGCCAGAGATGCAATCACCATGGAACCTATGTTTTACCTGTTGTTTTTTTACTTACCACATCAAACAGAAGAGTGCTGAAAATGTTAAACCATCTGCCTCGCTCAGTGTCCACCATTGAGATGAGGTTTTCTGCAAGACTGATTCAGCAGTATACCTATTGACTGAACTGGCTGTTTCCAAACTTTTACAAACAAAATTAAAATAGCAAATGGCAGCAGGTGGGGTCCTGCCCTTACACCTAGCTAGTGCCTGCTGTTTCCAGCCATAGTAACCTGTTTCACTGTTTTTCAGTTGGGACACAATTTCAGATGATTGTGCTTGGTGACAATGGTCTATGTATGTTCTCTGAGTTCTTCCCTATGCTTATTTCTCTCTCTCTCTCTCCTTCTAGTAGAATACCTTTACTCCCCAGTCCCAAGCCACTTGAAAAGTTGAGATGGAGAGATTCCTCTGTTATTGGTGTCTTCTACCTTGATAAGAGACCAGTTGGGCCCACCCGTCATCTGAGATCTAGGGCTGGTTGTTACCTGGAGGTAACAAGAAACCCAGTGACACTATCTCACAATAGATAGGACCAACCAGAAGGGACTTGAATTTATCTCTGGATGCAGGTGATGCCTTCATCTTCCTCCATCTGTGATTATAGTATCTTTCTCTTGTAAGTATTTGACCAAAACAAAATGGCCTAAAGTCATTCCACACTAACCATTCTAACTTTCCACTCACCTTGGTGACAAATAATCACCAGTGCTGGATATTCCTAATGTCCTTTGCTTTGCTCTCTCAGTACAAAAAAAAAGGAGAAAAAACTTGATTTAGAATATTCCCTGCTTGAGAAGTATGCAGTCTCCCATTGTATGCTTCATTAGGTGACCCCCAGTCTCATGGAAGTCATACCCCATGGGCTTTCTCTTTTTATTGCTATTTCAGAAATGAGCTCATCTTTGTAATTGATCAACACTAGCTCCACTACCATCTTTACTGTGAAATTCTGTATGTTAGTGGTGTAGAGAGGAATGTAGCATTTCTGTAATTAGCATTTTCCTTGCGTGGAAATGTATTTCTTATAGATACTTACCTCTGAACCACCTCCCACTCTTCCTCCCCACTTCTGGTGCATTTCTTTTGCCTTGATAAGAATGAGCTTGTGATCATGTGCTAGTGTTTATGAGGATTACTGTATATGGAGGTTGTGTCACCCACCCGCTGTTGGAAGACCATACTATTATGACAATTACATAATAGGCTGGTGCAGTACCCAGACATTTATAGGGGTGGTAGTTTGCTCAAGGCTTGTGGCATGTGCAAGAAATTTCTTAGCAGTTACCTACCAGGTAATGGCTGTTAGTGCTGCAAAGAAGTATCTATCTGAAGGACATTTTCATGTAAAGAAAATGTTAACATCCTGCAATTGTTTTACTTCTCTTTTAGTGCAAAAATGTGGAAAAGAATCATCTTCTTTTGGAAGCTCTAAAGAAGCATCCACTTGGGTTATGCTCAAGCAATTTTGCCTTAGAAATTGTCATTTTACATTTCTGTATGCCTTTGACTAAAATGCCATGTTTCGTAGCAGTAGCTTGTTTGGTTATATATTTCACTTTATTTTTCCACATTACTACCATATACTGTGTGTTTATTATAAAAGTAAAATGTTAAGACACTTGAGTATTGCTTTGATATTTTTCATTATTCACTTTTTACAGATCCTATTCATTGTAAACAAAAAAGGCTTAGAATCAAAGAGTAACAGCAAATAATCTGAAAACATGTACTTTTCATGAAAGACAGTTTAGGTGTGACAAGTTATGAGGAACGTAATAGCAGTAAAACTTCTTTTACTAGTCAAAAAATGGGTTATTGTGTTATTTCACTACAACATTCCAGGGTCTTGGCTTTTGAAGTGTTTCTTTTGTGTTATATTACTGTTGAATTATTTCATAGTATATGTAACTCTTTCTTAAATGTGCACCAATGTCTTGTAAACAATAGTTGCAATTGTAAAAGTATACACAGTTCCAAAGAAATAAACAGAATAAACTGACTTTAATCAGACAACAAAGTTCACACTTAACAAAAGATGAGTTGTATTTTGGGCAACAGAAGAGTTTGTTTCAGTTTGTGAAAAGAACTAGCTTTCAACAGATGACAAAAGTTAATTTTAAGCAACTGAAAATTTAAACTTACCAGATTTTAGTTTGGTTTGGTCAATAGTAAGATGAGTTTATATTAAAGTTATATATATATATGTGTGTGTGTGTGTCGAAATAAGAGTTTAACAAGATTTTAGAAATGTAGTCAAAAGTTTCCTTTTTTATATGTGTGAGAATATGTTGTACATCGCTCATTATAAATAAAACTTAATGTAATTTTTACTTGAGCAGAACCAAATTTAATATTATATTATGAGTTTTGAATAATTTTTTTTGTTATCCACAGATATTTGCTATTTCAAACAAAGTAATTTTGTTGAATACCATACCTTCATCAAAGTTTCATGACTTAAGGCATTTATCAAAAATAATTTTGTATGGAACAGGTTTCAGAAACTGTTTTTTGGATACATTTGATGAAGAAAATTTGTGACCATTGATTAATGTAAAAAACTGCTTTCTTACCCCAGGCATGATTATCTGCTTCCTTTTATGATAATTAAGTGATACAGTATTCAGCCTACTCCTTAACAGGCTGACATCTCAGTCAAGTGTATATAAGCATGACAAATTCCAATGAAAAGTCATATGTACAGGAGGTTAAATCTGTTTAAAAATTTATGTTGACTTTCAGGTTTATGCTTTTCATTTTCATGTATACTTTACATCTGGCTATATCTTAAGAGAAGTTGTTATTTGCAGTAATGTTTTTCCATGTTTGTGCAAAATAAACTGCTTTGTGGATTATTAATTGACAGAAATTGAACATAAAGTAGTGTTTAATTATGTGCTAAAAATGATAAAGTAATTTGTGACCCAAGTTACTATTCTTCAGTTTATTGAATTTTATTGTACTGTTGTCATCATTACAGATTTTTTGTTTAAAAGTTAATAACTATGTGTGAAGCGCAACAGTTATTTCATATGTCAAAAGATGTGCTTGTCATGTATGTGGTTTTCTGTGATCTGATTGTTTTGTTCGGTAAGTTTTTAAAAAATCATAGTCTTCCAGTAAGATCATTTTCAAGAATTTATTGATATGATAGCATAGAAGGCTGTCTAGAACATAATTTTTAATTGTCAACCTGAATAACTTATCTTTAACAGATTCGATGACGAGGAACCCACTTTGAGACTAATAATGGTTGGAGACGGCTTAAATGGGTAATGAAGAAAAACTTTAATATAAGTTTAACATAACAGTAAATGTACAACGTTTCGACAAGGTTTTGTCATCATCAGGTGATGTACATTTACTGTTATATTAAACTTATATTAAAGTTTTCTTCATTACCCATTTAAGCCATCTCCAACCATTATTTATCTTTAACAGATGTTGCTTGCATAATAGTTCAAAAGTTTATAATTTGTAGGTGTGGAATAATTTGACCCATTGAAATTCATGAATAGATTTGTCTCTTTTTTTTCAATCTGTAATTCGGCTGTTTAGTTCTAAAAGCCACTTACCTAGTTTACATTTAAAATTTAGCCTTATGTGAAATTACATTCTTAGAACTGACGAGATGTTAACTCAAAGAAATTATGTCTCCAGTTCCATTGACACTCAGTCCTATTTTATTACAAGTGGCTTCTTTCAGTGTTGAATGACTCAGTTCATTTCATTTATAGGAAGTTTCCAACAGTGCTCTAATACCAAAGATAAATTTGAAATTTGTTGCAGGAATTTAGGTTTAACACCTTTCAAGCCTCAAAGAAAATTTGGGGCCTGAAAGATAACCCAGGATGGTCAGAAACTTTTGTTCCTTTTGAAAAAGTTAAAGCCAAATGAATTTGGATGAAGCCTCCGGGCTTAGTTTTATTGAATCACATTGAGTGAGATGTTGTGAAACATGAAGAGACATAGGAGATGCCAACCCAAGCCTGCCATGAAGAGACCATCATTTGGGAGTCAAACTTGAAGCACGTGTATCTGTTGTTACACGTGACGATGATATCAGGCGGAGTGACTCATTAGAACAGTGGCCTGGTCACATGTGGCATCAAGCAGAGGAGACCAGACATTTTCCTGACGTATTGTGCTTCATTTACTAAAAAACAACTCATTTCAAATATCACCAATTGTTTTGAGATACATAATAGGAATCCATTACTGATTTTAAACATTATTTTGAAATCTACTGGATGTTTCTACCACAAAGTTTCAGATTTGCAGATCAAAATGATTAGGTTGAATAGAAATGTTTCAAACTTTTATAACATAAAACAGTTACAAGCATAGTTTCCAGATTACAATATTGACAAACAAGTTTTTACTACAGTAGATCTTATTGAACAGACTTCTTGATACAGTACTAGAACACAGTTTAAAAAAAGTATAATACAAAAGAGCTAGCAACTGGTATTTCTTAAGTAAATACTAACTTCAATGTATCATATAAAATGTACTTTTGGAAAAATATAGTATTTTAAAATTACTATGAATTGTTTTATTCATATGGCCAGTAACAATAGTTATACTTAATTGTTCTGACAAGGTATAAATGCTTGAGTTTAAAATATTTTAATAATTTACTTGATAATCATAAGTTATTATATTACTCTGTTACTCTTATGTTAATAAGTTAATCATTGTATAATTTTATTTTTAATTAAAACATAATTAAAAAACAAATGGGCAATAATTATAATTTTGATAGTGTTGGTGTTTGAAACACATCTTATGCTGATATAGTCTCATATTTTGCTACTTAGTTACTCCAAAAACTGTGGCTTTACTTTTCTTCTTTGTAGTAATAAGTAGTAGCTAAAACTATGTATTTTGATGGCCATTTCAGTTCACCACAGTTTATATGTTTAATAAGAGAAAACATGTTTTTGTCATCTGTTGGTATTTTAGGTTGGAGCTCATGTGTAATAAGCATGTCTTCCTCACTATCCCTGAGGTTGAAAATCAGTAATAGCAGATGATGAAACATCAATATTGCTGCCTAATTGTTTCAATTTTCCTTAGGTAAAATAATTACTTGATTATTTCTCAATACATTGTATGTCACAATAGAAAGTAATTCCAAATTAATAACTCGCAAATGTTGTCTCTTATAGGATGGTTGTTTGATGAGATGTAATTAGTAACTCACAAATGCTCTCTTATTTGATGGCTGTTGGATGAGATGTACTTACTCAATAATAAATTGGAGATGTTTTACAGTTAAACTGTTGCTTTATCTTCAAGTTTTAAACCACTCACTGCCTCATGTCAGTGGCAATTTTGATGTTGTTTTTGTTTCTAGATTGAGTCTCTAGTGATCCCTTTGATTGGAGGTAACTAATACAACTTCCAATTTGAAGCCAGGAATTTAAGAAACCCATCTTTAAAGCCCATGGCTACTACTTCTTTACATGAAACTTTGCAAAAACTAAGGTTAACCTCCAATATTAAAGTACATTTTATAGTTATAGAATAGTTAATTGTTGGATTCCAGAACCAGATGAAATGTCTGTAAAAACTAAACATTCATCATTGACACAGTAATGCAACCCTTCTTTTCTAAGAGCTTCTATCTTACCACAAACTTTTAGCAATAAGTCAGGGAAAGAAGCAGTATGATTGCAGTTAATGTTCAATTGAATAATATTATGCTTTTTTTTTCTCCTCATTTCAGCTTTTGATTTCCTTTTCTCTGCAGTGTCCTGTTTTGTTCTGTCTTTTTTTAACTCTTTGGGAGAAATATTTTGGTTTGTTTTCAAACTTTTAGGGAAATGTATCTGTCTTTAATATTGCAGTTTTGTGTTAAAAAAGTACCATCAACTTCACTGACATTTTCCTATAAAGTAAATTGGTCCTCAAAATGTATACTTCTGCATCCTTTGAGGAAGAAAAATCATGGTGTATTTTTCTTACCCATTGTTTTCTCATTTCATCATCCCAAGAGATCTGAACACAGTTATGTAATTACTGGGCCTTTCCTTCACTGTATAGTTCTATTTACAACCAGGAACTCAACATTTATAAGGCATTTTAATAATATTGTATACTATTTTCATTTATGTCCCTGCAGAAAGATGTACTGTTTTTCTATTGTTTTTGTTCTTCCAAACACTTTTCAATCGACTACCATTCCTCCATTTGTTGATAGATAGACTTGAAACTTGGTAGGGTTATACCCTTGTCCAGTATGCCTAGATACATTTTTCGTTTTTTTAAGTTAGACCTTTTTAAGGGGTCAAATGTCAAACAACCCAAAACTTTATATTTTGAGCTCTTGTGTGGTCATATTTACAGCAATGCAAGACATTTGTACATGGACTTCATTATTGTGACTGGGACCTGGGTCTGAATGTGCAGATTAGAAGGTTTGTGCATAAACTTCATCATTGTGGGGATCAAGTGGATATGCTTGACTCAGACCTGGTGATGACTGGTCACTTGTCAGAAAAGACATGTCTGTCATATGGCCAAGTACCAGAAGCTTTGAAGCCAGCCGTAATGTTGGCTGGAGTAGCAGCTTTTATCCATGCAGCACCAATCAGCTGTGCCATTTGATCTATTGTAATGCATTTGCCAGGGTTTCTTTTCATCCAGTTATTTGCCTCAGCATTAAAATAGGTCTTCATTGGACCAAAAACAGATCAATCTAGTGGCTGGATTCTAGGACTTGTATGTGGAGGCACTGTGATTCCATGGTCCTTTGCATACTCCAGAGCACCAACAGACATATGGCTTTCATGATTATTGTTGACTATAATGACAGGATTATTCTTGACAGAATGACTGTATGTAACAAAATGTTCCATGACTTTTATGAACAGGTCACTGTTCATCCAACCAGACTCGGACACCAATCCTAAGGAATCTTCAGGAGCTCCAATGAGAAAAATGTCTTCGTAGTTTTTCCTAGGGGCATTCCTATACCAGTTGCAAAAAGGATGGCACAAACTGTCACAAGTTCACCTCGTTCACATGATATCACTTGTTTCTGGCCTTTACTGCTTACAAGCTTTGGAACCTTCTGCACTGTAGTAAATCCAGATTACAGGTACACCACCAATTTTCCAGCGCCCTTGGTTCCAGAGCCATGCCAGATTATCCATTTTGCTGGACCAACAGAGCTCATGTAATAATAATTCAACAGTACACCTCTGACCCACTAATTATACCCCTCTCGTGTCTAAAGCACCATGGACTGCTAGAAACTTAAATAAAACAAATATTAAATGTGAATTAAATGATTAATGAAATACATTATTACTGGTATAAATGATACAGGTTTATTAGTACAATATAAATGAAAAAGGTTTATTAATTACTGTAATTACAAAGAACATTTTAGAGCTAATCACAAAGGTCTGGAAGTTGAGGTCTGTCAGGATTACTGTACTTGAAGTTGAAGCCACAGAATTATCGGAGGTAAACCTACTGCTCTGACCACATTCTTCTTGGCTATGTTTTTAAACATTTCATCCAAGCAAAGTTGTTTTATGTGCTTTGATCTTTCCCTGTGTAATTTTTCATACAACAAATGAAGAGTCATTAGCTCTTGTTCTGTCACAAAAGTACATTGTTTTAATCCACTTATTAATTCACCCGTCAACTCAATTAACTTGTCTCCATAGTAAGTCTTTCAGCTACATCTGTTTTATCTTCATAACTTTCATTGTTTTAATCAGGATTCACAACAATATCCATAATTTCAGAGTCGGTATAATGATGAAGAACAGGTGTTTCTTTGTTTACATTCATCCACTCGGCCAGACTTTCTTCTTTAAGCGTACTTGCTATACCCTTGGCAGCAGGACTCGTAAAACTTTTTGCCATCTGTGGCTGCCCAGTGAACTAGTCTGGCAGTCGCGGAAATTTCAATTGCGCTTTCGTAATTTTGTCCAGGATTAAAGGTGGTGCCAGACCATCAGTTGCCCGAAAACCAGTGGTGTGCTGTAGATATTCTTCTTTCAACAATGTTCTTATCATTTATAACTGTTTCCAAAAGATTGAAGAACTATTTTACTGTATGTCTACTGAAAGCAGATACATGCATCAATGATGTTGCCTCAGGAGAATGGATTGAGAGAGTTGAATGCCTGTGCATAAAGCCAGCAAACCAATCCTTTCCGGCCATCTTTGTCTCATTCTAGTTTGTTGGTATTCTAAATTTGTTTTTCAGAGCCGGTTCGTAAGCTAGTTGTTTCATTTTGATAGGAGTAAGACCATGAAACATCTTTGATGCAGTTGTTAGGTATTCTGCAATGTTATTTTCTTAATTTTCATTGAGTGTAATTAGGTGCCAATCTGGTACTTGGATTACTATTTTATTTCTTTACATATCTTACAAGTACACTTTTTGATTCTCCTTTTCCTTTTGCTACATGTTGTATTGATTTGCTTTTTTGAACAGCCTTCACTGCTTCTAGCACTGTGGCACAAGTCCCATGCCAGTTTTTCTTTTATATCTTGGCATTTTCATAATTTTCTGAAACAATAAATAAATGGTACTGGGGAGAACTGGGATAAGGTGTCCCAGTTCTATCTCAACTATAATTTCTCACAAAATGTTTAGAAGTATTTTTTAATGCAAGTAATTCACAAAAGATTCAGATGTTTACCAATGTTTGATATATACCTAGCTTTGTTAATAGGTAACGGTAGTGACTCTATTATCTTAGTCACAAGAAGACATAGTATACCTCTTTAAAATTAACTTTTAACAGGTGAATAATAATGTTTTGATTGCAACACCTACCTCAAGCATATGATTGCCACATTTCTTCTTATAAAATGGACAACCTAGAGGCTCGCACAATCAATTATCTTTTTTTTTACTTGGTCAACAAACCTGAGAATTAGAGCAGGAGTCCCAGTTTTTTCTGCTCTCCCCTAATATAATGATGAATACTGGTTACTATATAAAAATACAAAAGATACAAGATATATACAAAGGTACTTGTACCAGTTATAAAATCCACAAATAATATCAGAAAATAAGCCATGACAAAATTATGATCTTGTGGTAAAAAATCCTGCGGAAATAACAACATTCTTCAGTGGAAGGAGACACTGTTGTTTTTACTGTTAAAACTTTCCAACTTTGGACTAACAAGTTGGCAATAGTTTCTTTACCCTTCTTAGAGTCTATAGTTCTTTACATCAGGAATTGCTTCCTCCGCTCTTTTTGTTGTTGTTCAGTTTTAATTTATTTCTGTAGGTCCTGCCGGAGAGTCATATTTTGACTCCAGCTCTAACAAAGTACTTAGTTGCTGACTTTCCCACAGTCCTCGGGTGATACTTGACAACTTGGTAGGATTCATGTTGTACAACCTAGTATTGCTGCCTTGTAATGTACTATTATGATATGCTTAACTGTTTTCCTACTTATTATAATTAGCAAATTGCAAGATCATAAAGAGATCAGTGAGAAACTTTTCTTTATATGTGACTTCACTATTTATAAGCATAGTTAGTTCAGCCATAAACCAAATAAATATCTCACATATATTTTATAATAGCTTTAGGTGCCTTACCACGTGAACTATTCTGTGAAGACCCAAACCAAAATAAAATTGTCTAAAACCATATTTTCTGTTTTGATTATTTCACTATATAGTGTAAGACAATACCAGATTAATATAGCTATGTCTAGATATTAAATACAACCTGGTATTAAGCCCAGAGATGTTAAATACATCCTGGTATTTCCAGGGTAGTGTAAGACAGTACCAGATTAATATAGCTATGTCTAGATATTAAATACAACGTGGTATTAAGCCCAGAGATGTTAAATACATCCTGGTATTTCCAGGGTAGTGTAAGACCGTACCAGATTAATATAGCTATGTCTAGATATTAAATACAATGTGGTATTAAGTCCAGAGATGTTAGAAACATCCTAGTGTTTCCAGGGTAGTGTAAGACAGTGCCAGATTAATATAGCTATGTCTAGATATTAAATACAACCTGGTATTAAGTCCATAGATGTTAAATACTACCTGGTATTAAGCCCAGGGATGTTAAATACATCCTGGTATTTCCAGGGTAGTGTAAGACAGTACCAGATTAATATAGCTATGTCTACATATTAAATACAACCTGGTATTAAGTCCAGAGATGTTAAATACAACCTGGTATTAAGCCCAGAGATGTTAAATACATCCAGGTATTTCCAGGATAGCGTAAGACAGTACCAGATTAATATAGCTATGTCTAGATATTAAATACAACCTGGTATTAAGTCCAGAGATGTTAACTACAACCTGGTATTAAGCCCAGAGATGTTAAATACATCCTGGTACTTCCAGGGTAGTGTAAGACAGTACCAGATGAATATAGCTATGTCTACATATTAAATACATCCTGGTATTAAGCCCAGAGATGTTAAATACATCCTGGTACTTCCAGGGTAGTGTA
>NW_013666405.1:206454-227265 GCF_000517525.1 Limulus polyphemus
GTATTTCAGAGTAGTGTAAGACAGTACGAGATTAATATAGACTATGTCTAGACATTAAATACATCCTGGTATTAAGACCCAGAGATGTGTGCCAACACCAAAGCTACAAACTTGTTTAATACTTCACCTCCATTTTTCTTACATTCCTTACCTGCATATGCCAATTGAAATTAAAAACAATTTTACACATTATACATTTATCATTAAATAATAATACATATACCATTGTATAGTGACTACATTTAAAGAAAAATTTATAAGGTTTTTTGCATCATAAGCACATGATAAGTAGACAAGAAGATAAATAAGGTATATTTGCCAGTCTTTTTGAACAGTTATCAAAGTTCAGAGTTCATGGTGATTTGCATGTTTTCTGGCTGCATTTCTAGGCTTCACATGCTTGGCGAGTTTTACATTATTGTGTTGTGCCTTCTTCCCACTAGTTGTACAGATTGTTGTGTAATCACACACACATTACAAAGAACATTACCTGGCTGGAAAATCTTTACATAGAAATGAAAAGACAGATTCTCCCCTTTTACAATGCAGCTTTTTTGTAACCAGATCCATTGAAATTTGTTTTATTATGGCTAAGTCAATATCCTTTGCAGAAGGATCATTGGTGGGTCTCACCTTTGACCCCAATGTTGTATGCATAGTGAGTGGTGTGGATTCTTAAAAAAAACAACCATTTTTATTTAAACCATAGTTATAGACATGCAAATGCATATAAATATTAAATTAAGATTTAATGTCTATCAACTTATTGCATGTGAGTAAATGAAAAAATTTATATTAGTACTGTAACATAAAACCCTTATCTTACAGACTGACAATGACAGATGGTTGTCACTTTGGCAACCCCCGGTCTATAGTTTGATTTGTACATGACATCAGTTTTTAAATGGTTGTTTCATTTATATTGGTTGTATTTTCTTAATTCAAATACACAAGTGTTTTTTTTTATTTGACAATGATTATTTTGGTAGTGGTAGAGTGTCTTGAAGTCAACAAATTAATTGACTGAATTTAAGTAAATTAATGTTATAAGAAATTAAATAACATATCAATTCATAAATCAAAATATACAGGTGCTTCATCATTAATTAGTAATAAGACAACAAATCATAACTAACCTTTTGTTTCTTAGAGCTTAGTTGCACAGTCAGCAGTGTGCATTCAGAACCAGCATAATTGAAGAGATAATCTGGCAGCAGATGCAGCCATGAAAACCATAAGAATTTCAGTTGTCAGGTGTTTGGTGAACTGAACCAGTAAGCAGGAATATTCACAGCTGTCAGTCCTAACCCCCATATTAAATAGGTTTTACACTGGATTTATGATTCATAAGGGTCATGATTTGGGGGAGGGAAAACATCATTTCAGCAAAAACCAGAAAAATCACATCCTTGATGCCAGTTTCTTTGGGATAAATTATATCTGAAAATTTCATGTAGCCAGTATAGAAAGAACCATGAATTTTTAGTTTAGCTTAGAAAACTTTGGTTGGTATCAAACTGGTAATTACTTGTAAGTTTCGTTACAGCATTTTTCACTTTTGTACAGTGAACAATTTTAGTATACAATATGTCTTAACAGCATGTAATACAAATGCATTAAGCTTATCTGTAGTACCTAGACCAGTTCCTTGAATGGATTGATGAGTTAGAAAAATTCTAAGATTTAATTTTTCAAACCAGTATATGAATAGAAATTTCCTGCTTTCTGCTAAAACTCACAATAAAACTAGCAGCTGAATTCAATAGAAGAGAAGTTCAAGAATAAAATTATGTGTTCGTATTTAGCTTAACACTGAGCAATACATTGTAGTCTTCAACTTTATACTTTCAGGAGAATATTATACATATTGGATGTTTTACTCATTTGTGTCATATTAAAAGTTCTTTGTTACTAAGTTTGTGTTGCACAGTAACAGTAAGCTGTGTAGACAGGTACGCTATTAAATTCTATATTCAGCATGAGATAGGACATTTACATGCAAATAAACTTGTTTTGTATCTGCATGTAGTTGATGCACTGCTATTATATTATATTTGAATTTTCCTACATTTATTATCAAATTTTGCTGTTAGTAACTGTAGTTGAAGTAATTTTGTAATAAATGTGCATATAGTAACAAAGTAATAACATGTTGCTGTTGTGTTATAGTTCTTCCAAGGTTAAGTAACATAGAGAATTTGCAATCTGTGAAGATAAAACTAATGTGTGAACAACTGAAACCAGTGCCATAACCCATTAAAAATATATTTAATCTTTAGATATTTACACCAGAAGACCTCACATTTGTTATAGTGTGCTTCTGATTAAAATTACTTGACTTTTTAGCAAGACCTCATTTCCTTGAAACATTTCTCGTGTATGTAAAAAAGTACGTTTCTGGTTGCTGTGGTTAAAAGTTATGTGCCATGGTATAAAAGTGTATTATATGAAGTACAGTTCTTAGATGTATGGGGAAAATAAAATAATTTTTGGAAATTTTCACATGTAGTTATTAAAAATGTTGTTTCTTGTAAAATATGGATGGCTTCATCTTGACTAATATAAATGTGTTCTATGGTAGCAGAATGTCCATAATGCTTGGAGCTAAGACTCCAAACCTTCTAGAAAATTGGAGGGCTTGGGGTGGTAAACAGAGTTAAGTACATTATACTAAAACAATTTTGAATATACAATTCAGAAAGTCGTAGTGAAATTGCATGTATCACTACTACATTTTGACATTGTTTGGCATTATGTAGGCAATGTGGTGCAACAGAAAATTAATCACTTTTGGGAAGGGTATGTAAAAGCTCTTTCTGACACAAAATATTTTTACCATGAAATCATCATCTAATACAGAAATGTTCCTTACTCAATGCCATTGGAAAACAAAGGGAAGATAGATCAACTTCAAACACCAGAACTATCTAGAAGGAAACCTGCAACAAATTGTATTCCAGCTTTATATGTAAAGTGCAGTGTCTTTTGACAGATGAGAATCCAAAAACACAAACTTCAGTGACAAAAGCTGTTCTTGTGTTCGAGGCAATGGTACACAATATAATCAAGATGAGGTTTCCAGTCACATCCATTCAACCATCATGTACCTGAAGCAAGTGGCAATTGAAATGGGTATTCTTGCTCTTCCATATGAATACATACCAGTCAAGTCATTAGAAGCAATGCCTGTAGATTCTTCAGTTATCTGACAGCTGAAATGGGCTCTAGAAAACTATTGTTTTTATATACTAGATGAGTTATGTAAAGTATTTGAAGAGATGTGGTGTGCTTTGGACATGACAGCCATACAACAGGGTGTTTTTCAATGGAAATTGCATTGTAGAGCTATTGTTAATATTTACATTTGTCAAGTAGGGTATAACCAGGCATAGAGAGGTTCCAAAACCATTTTATTATAAGGCAAGCTGAAATAGTCGTCAACTGATGAGGAATTTTTAAACTTAATTAAAACAATGTAAATTTAACAGCAATCATATACTTCAAAGCATTAACTTGAACATAAACTTTATATCAAAATTTTAAAATTCTAACAAAGCTTCTTCATAAATAACATTTGCAGTTTGCTTTCAACCTACCAACAAATAAAGGTTTTGAGGTGATCTCACCTTTGAACACCCTACATCTCAATGACCATGGGAAAAACATGGTTGTTTGAGAAACAATCCAACAACTTTCATGCTTTGACCTTGAATCTCTTTAAAATATTTAAGATTGTCTGCCAAGATTGTTTGATATTGATTCAATAGGTTGGGAGCAATTAACCAACAAGCTTTACGAAATATAAATAGGGTTAAATTAAATTTTGACACCCTTAGGATATTCCACATAGTTCATAGTGTTTACATACAAATTTTGGTTGAGGTTGGCCCATAGGCTCGGAGAAGATAATGTGTAAACACACGCACATTTCGACTTTAGATAGATAGATAGTGTAGTTCCTTGTTGACTAATTGCGTATTTCATAAATGATTAAACTCGGCCCTATCTAAATATTCCTATTTTGAGAGCGAGGACTTGCTTTTTAAAAATTTTCTTCGTGATTATAGTAATAGAATTGTGATAATTATTTTAAAATCTTAAGCTACGATTATTATTATTATATAACTATGGCTAATAGTATTTATCATTTTAAAATTAATATTCAACACAAAATCAGTTTATTCATGATGCCTTTTCCAGATAGTATTCATTAATGTGGTCCAGGCTAACAACTGCGGTATACCAAACACATATATATCATTATTCCAGTGCGCGTTCTTTATTGGTGGAAAATTCTACCCTTGAAATACTCACACTGATGTCCATAATAAAACGTACATATATTTGTGTATTTTGCTATGAACCTGTATACAGCATTACATATTGATGCAAGTGTTCATCATTAAGTCGGGTAGTACTTAATAGTAGCAATTGTGATGAATCAAAATGGCAGCCATAAAAATCGCCCACTTAAAAACACCTTTAAGATGTCTGAATATTAACAATGACTATTTCACAGTATCGTCTGAGCAAAACTAAAGCTTATTGTACTTATAAAGCTACCTAAATCACTATATACGTATTTATGAGGTGAATCAAAATTTCATTATTTCAACGAATTTTTATCTAAGTATAGGGGTTGTTTTGAATTTCGCGGAAAGCTACACGAGGGCTATCTGTGCTAGCCGTCCCTAATTTAGCAGTGAAAGACTAGAGGGAAGGCAACTAGTTGTCACCACCCACCGCCAACTGTTGGGCTACTCTTTTACCAATGAATAGTGAGATTGATCTTCACATTATAACACCCCCACGGCTGAAAGGGCGAACATGTTTGGTGGGGTAGGGATTCGAACCCACGATCCTCAGGTTATGAGTCAAACGCCCTAACCACCTGGTCATGCTGGCCCTCTCTAAGTAAGTGACTTTTCCAGACAAACGTATAGAAAAATTATGAACCGTATCGCTCTAATTCTTTCAGAGAACTTTTCTATCTGGGATCACAATGATTCTTTTCTTGTACCGAAAAGGATACTTGTATGTATATATATATATATAAAACGGACGATGTACTACTTTGGGCATATAATTAGTTTTGTGGGTAAGTTGGTAAAGACTGATAAGTAATAAAATTGAATCAGGTACACGCGTGCTCCACTCTTGGTGTTGCTAGTGCACAAAAATTTAAATAAACCGGAAACAAACAAGTATAATAAAAAAAATTGCCTTTTATAAATACAAGTAGGGATCAATATATATTTTTTATTATACTTGTATGTATATCTTTTGATAAACTTCAACTGACACATAAATATAACCAGTAGGAAACAATGTTCCCCTATTTGGCAGATTAATAACACTTGTAACCATACTGTGCCGCCATTTATGATGTGGAAAAGTCAGCAGTATCAGTGCTGAACAAAACACAATCACAAGCGAAATTCAGTGGTAATGATTCCCTCCATCGCAATTCACCAACCTGAATCATATCTTGTGCTATTAACTACAGTATACATCAATATACAGATAGAACAATGTAAGTTAAGTACCAGAGACGTTTCACGTCATTATCAGTTTCCTGTACCTATATTCTGCCTTTCACTATAGTAGCACGTGTATGGCCAGAAGCTTTGCTGTTTTCGACATCACGAGAATAATTATCTGTAACAAAATCGAAATTAACAAGAACTTTTCTGTTATTATTCATTACAGTCCAATTTGCTTTTCATGCTGTAAGAGCACAACCCTTACTGTACACCTGGGTGGTTTCTTTAGACCTAAAGGTATTGTCTTGTATGTAAATACATCAAAATGTCACGGGTAAATGTGCACAAACAGTATTCTCTTAGACAAATATCCACTTATGGTTTTAAGGCCATCTTAGCCACTAAACAGCTTCAACCCAACCTATCAAATAGGAAGTTATTGTTGATGCTGTAGCCAGTACCTTGAACAGTTGAACCGTTCTGACAAATATAGCTCCCTCTTTTGATTCGTTGTGAAATTCCAGAAAATACTCACACTGACGTCCAAAATAAAACGTATGTATATTTGTGACAAAATCTATGTGTATTTTGCTATGAAGCTATATACAGCATTACATATTCATGTAGATCACAACAACATCTAGGTTAAAATCATATGACACTTTTTCTCAGTATCTCCTAACTCGCCAATCTTCTTGAACTCTGAATATTGAGCCAACCATTGCATGAGAAGTTCAACAGTGGAGGTACCAGTGATAAATTGTTTCATTCAACAGAGGAGTGTTTCAGAAATATAATATATATATCACCCTAAATGAAAAATGTTAGGTATCAGGACTTAAAACCATTTGAAATATTTTTATTTCATGCACTAAAATAATTTTATGTCAAAACCTCTACAAACTACAGTTTTTAAAATGTTTCAAAATTGTTTTATAATTAATTATATACAAACGCATGATTCTATCACCTCATTGGCTAATCATTCTCCTTACACTTCTGTCACTCCTACTCAGGTTCTACATTAGCTGGTCACTTTATAGCAAAAAGAGAGCTAAATAAATAAAAGAATATTTGTTGATGTACCATATGATTCAACAGTTTTCTGTGAATTTATCTAATGTTTTCTCTTTTTGAGCCGGCCAGGTGGTTAGGGTGCTCGACTCGCAATCTGAGGGTCGCGAGTTCGAATCCCTGTCACACCAAACATGCTCGCCCTTTCACGGTAAGAGGGAAGGCTGTCAAGTGGGTTGCATCCTTGACGTAAGAAACAGCTTTAGAAACGATGGCAGATCTTGCTCTGCCATCGGCTCAACGGTCCGCAAGGACTATGAGAAATGAAAAAAAAAATATCATAAAGTTTATTTGTTTTTATTGCACATGACCATTGTTGGTGTTTAAATTCATATGCAACAATAAAAAATACTTTAACCATTCCACATGTTAATGTGAACGTGGTACGTCTGCACTGTGGATTGACCATACATTCCAGTAAGGGGAGCTTTGTTTCACATCAGTTCGTTTTGAAAACAATGACTCTGCTGTTGCTCTGTTGTGATTAATCATAATCTGTTTGGTCAAAATTCGTTAAGTTTGCACACTTTACTATCTGCATAATCTATTCAGCCAAGAGATCAGACTGAGGATTATATTTAGCGCATCTAGCACTCTGCACAGCTCTGCAAACAAATGATTATTGAAGTTTGCATGGTGCTCCAAATTGTATTGTCCATTGAACTTATCAATGATAGTATGCTAAAATGTACATAAGTAATAGATAAGCTTTGACCCACTTGGTGAAGTAATGAAGAATATCTCATATTAATTGTCATGATAATCTCGGGGAGAGGCTTAACCATATCTATTGTTATTCTATCTATGTCTGGATTAGTGTAGGCTATGTTTTTGACTGATAGAATTGAATGTTGCATCATTTCAGTTAGAAGTTACATATTTACTATAAGTAAATAGTCTGGATGTTTTAAAGAAAATATTTATGCAATTTATGAATAAGGCAGAATACCAGAAAATGTAGTTCTTTTTATATCGCTAATCTTCCTTTTTAGATATAACTAGCTGAGGTTTCGTGGAAATTTGTTCACTGTAACTGCTATAATGTCGGTAAGTACATCTTGAACCACAGTATACACCAGGTTAGATTTGTAGTTAGATTTGTCAAGTGTAGCAGTTTGGATGATGCTAGATCTTTGTCAGCAGAAATTAGATAAAGTGAACCACCTACATTTTTCAAGTGGGACAGAAGGACAGAGTACAGAAAAATGTAGACAACAAAGTTTCTATAGTGCAGGATGAACATGTTTCCAGAGTACAGAATAATATAAATGACAGACTTCCAAAGTACAGGATCAACATGTTTCTAGAGTACAGAAAAGTATAGATGAAAAGGTTACCATAGTGCAAGATGAACATGTTTCCACAGTAGAGAAAAATGTAGACCATAGGTTTCCATAATACAGGATGAACATGTTGCCAGATTATAGCAAATGATAGGTGATAGGTTTCTGTTGTGCCTGATGAACATGTTCTCAGAGTACAGGAAATTTTAGATGACATTGTTTCCATATTCTAGAATAAACATGTTTCTAGAGTAGAGAAAAGTGTAGGTGACATAGTTTGCATAGTGCAGAAAGAACATGTTTCAAGATTGCAGAAATATG
The DNA here is from genome assembly GCF_000517525.1 of Limulus polyphemus. Classification (NCBI taxonomy): domain Eukaryota; kingdom Metazoa; phylum Arthropoda; class Merostomata; order Xiphosura; family Limulidae; genus Limulus; species Limulus polyphemus. Next base: position 214,616 of record NW_013666405.1, read on the forward strand.
CGAATGACAAGGTTTCCTTAGTGTAGGATGAACATGCTTCCTTAGTGTAGAAAATGAAAATGGCGAGGTTTCATAGTGCAAAATGTTCCTGTTCTCAGAGTACAGAACATGGTAGATGACAAGGTTTCCATAGTGTAAGATGAAGATGTTTCCATAGTACCGAAAAATGTGGATGACAAGGTTTCCATATTAGATAACGAACTTGTTTCCAGAATGCAGAAAAATGTAGATGGCAAGGTTTCCATAGTGCAGGATGAACATGTTTCCAGAGTATAGCAAATGATAGGTCACAGGTTTTCATTGTGCAGGATGAAGATATTTTCAGTGTACAGAAAATGGTAGATGACAAGATGTCCATAACACAGGATGAACATGTTTCCAGAGTACAGCACATGATAGGAGGCAAGTTCCATCGTGCAGGAAGAACATGTTTCTAGAATACAGAAAAGTGTATGTGACAAGGTTTTCTAAGGGCAGTATGAACATATTTCCAGTACACAAAAGTGTAGGTGACAAGGTTTGCATAGTGCAGGATGAACATGTTTCTTGCATACAGAAAAATGTTGATGCCAAAGGTTCCATAGTGTAGGATGGACATGTTTCCACAGCAGCAAATGATAGATGACAGGTTTCAGTTGTGCAGGATGAACATGTTTCCCGAGTACAGAAAATGATAGATGACAGGTTTTCATTGTGTAGGATGAACATAATTTCAGAGTACAATAAAATGTACATCACAAGGTTTCCAGAGTGCAGGATGAACGTGATTCAAGAGTACCAATAAATGTGGATGACAAGGTTTCCATATTAGAGGATGAACATGAAACCCGCTTGCAGAAAAATGTAGTTGTCAAGGTTTCCATAGCACAGGATGAAGATGTTCCCAGAGTACAGAAAATACTATATGACAAGGTTTCCTTACTGCAGGATAAACATGTTTCCAGAATACAGAAAATGGTTGATGACAGACAAGGTTTCCTTATTATATATTGAACATGTTTCCATAGTACAGACAATTATGGATGACAGGTTTTCATAATACAGAATGAACATTTTTCCACAGTACAGAAAAATGTAGATCACAAGGTCCATAGTGCAAGATGAATGTAATTCCAGAGTACAAAAAAATGTGGATAACAATGTTTATCTAGTGTACGTTGAACATATTCACAGAGTACAGAAAATTATTTTTAACAAAGTGTCCATAGTACAGGATGAACATTTTTGCAGAGCACAGAAAATAATAGACAGGTTTCCATAATGCAGAATGAACATGTTGCCAGAGTACAGAAAAATGTAGATCACAAGGTCCATAGTGCAGGATGAATGTAATTCCAGAGTACAGAAAAATGTGGATGACAAGGTTTCCATATTAGAGGATGAACATGTTGCCAGAGTACAGAAAATGATAGGTGACAGGTTTTGATTATGCAAGATGAACATGTTTGCATAGTACAGAATGAACATGTTTCCAGAATAGTTAAAAAATGATAAATGGCAGGTTTCCACTGTATAGGATGAATATGTTCCCAAAGTACAGAAATTGGTAGATAGCAAGGTTTTCTTAGTGTTGGATGAACATATTTTCAGAGTACAGAAAATGGTAGATAACAAGATGTTAATAGTACAGGATGGACATGTTTCCAGTGTACAGAAATTGGTAGATGACAATGTTTCCATCGAGCAAGATTAACGTGTTTCTCTTGTATAGCAAATGATCAATGACATGTTTCCATAGTGCAGGATGAATAGGTTTCCAGAGTACATAAAATGGTATATAACATGATGTCCATATTACAGGATGAACGTTTCCAAAGTATAGCAAATGATAGGTGACAGGTTTTCATTGTGCAGGATTAACATGTTTCCAGTGTACAGAAGAGTGTAAATTTCAAAGTTTCCATAGTTCAAGATGAACATGTTTCCAGAGTACAGGAAATGATAGATGACAGGTTTTCATGGTGCAGGATGAACTTGTTTCCTGTGTACTGAAAAATGTTGATTACAAAGTTTCCATAGTGCAGGATGAACATGTTTCCAAAGTACAGCAAATGATAGATGATGGGTTTCCATAGTGCAGGATGAACTTGTTTCCTGTGTACAGAAAACTGTAGATGACAAGATTTCCATAGTGCAGGATGAACATCTTTCCGTAGTAGAGAAAATTGTTGATGACAAGATTTTCATGGTGCAGGATGAACATGTTTCCGTAGTACAGAAAATTGTTGATGACAAGATTTTCATGGTGCAGGATGAACATGTTTCCGTAGTACAGAAAATTGTTGATGACAAGTTTTCCATAATGCAGAATGAACATGTTAATCTGGATGATTTTTCATAAAGACAAATCTTCACAACTGTATGTGTAATCAATAATCCACATATTGATGTTATGAATCTGAACAGCTATTTCGAAAAAAAACATGCATTGTCTACAGATAGAGGGTTCCAGACCAGACCACAAGATGCAGAGGCAAGGAGCAGCACCCAGACTACCTTCGACTTTTATGCTGAAAGATATTTGTGACTTCGTTAAGAAGGATAAACCTTCGGTGGAAGTTATTAGGAAAAGGACATGTCGTGTACGTCTTGGTGGTATTTGTATTCAACTGTGGTCACATAAGGGTTAGGAGTGTCTATGTTCCCCTGGAATTCAAATCCCACTGTTGAGTGTCACACATCCTCCAGCAACAACCTTTTGATATGCATTTTTGAGGAAAGTGGAAGCATCTATTAGTATTCAAGAACTCTGCAAAACCTCGATGCTGAATATCCATCGACCATTCATGATGTTAATCGCATCATTTCCAGAATAATGGGAAGATCTACCAAAAATCACAGTCTCATTACTTACACAAGGTTTTTTTACTTAGCTTTTTTCATTTGAGAGCAGAAAAACAACGACCAAGACAGAACACAAAGACAACCCGAACTTCCAAAACCTGAACCTGCGGTCCATAGCAGAAGTAGAAAAACTTCTGCCGAGTACAGGGCCTCTCCTACCAACCAACCTACCCAGCATACCCTACAATGATGGTCTGCTTCCACACAGACGTCACCCGCTAAACCTAAAAACAAAGCAATGCAGACTGACATACTTGCTGATCCCGAACAGCAAGTCTATAACGACCAAAAAGTCCTATTAATTGAAGACTGAATGTCCAAACCATCTCAGCCTCTACACTCTATCCTTGAAAGCAACATGGACAAGATGACCAGAGCAGCCAAGGTTGCTCTGACGTCATATTTACCAGTTCATGGGTAGAAGACTGAATGTCCAAACCATCTCAGCCTCTACACCCTATCCTTCAAAGCAACATGGACAAGATGACCAGAGCAGCCGAGGTTGCTCTGACGTCATATTTACAAGCTCATGGGTAAATCTTTGTATTCCAATGGTATCCTTCCCCCGACGTCACTTTATAACTAATGCTATATATTTTGTCTTTTTTAACTTATCCAGTCTATTTCAGGAGCTCATTCGGGCACAGGGCGGTTAGAATTTTTTGACACCTGCCCTATGAAAAGGGTTTTCTTGATCTACTCCAGTTTACCCTCACATCTAACATCTTAGGCATTAGACTCATAAGTCCCAGTCCCCCACTGAAATGGGTCATTCCATAGGTACCTTATGTACTCTATCTCTTTCTCTCTCTCTCTCTCTCTTGTAAGCACATCAGTCTTTTTTTCAGGGCTGGTGTGCCAGTCACAAATCACAGTTCGAATCTCAAGGATCGTCTGTTTACCCACAACAGAATCTTTATGGCTTTTTCATCCAGAAAAAGGCTTCAAACCGAAATAACTGCCAAGGAATGATGATGGTGATGAACGTTTACATGTCAATTTTTCTAAGAACACCCTTCACAGTACGGATGTATGTATAAACTATAACGGACATCAAGAGGTCATCAGAGTGATTTATGCTGCAAGTATGTCAAGTCATAATGCTCCAAAATGGAGACAGTTAGAAACATCAGCATCATTAAAACATGTTTTTTATAGAAAAAAACAATACATGTTCTATGTATTTTGTACTCAGTAAGTCATTGAATTGAGTAAAATAATAATTTATGTGAATATAATGTCATAATATGCAGCCTCCCAGTGGCACAGCGGTATGTCTGCGGACTTACAACGCTAAAAACCGGGTTTCGATACCCGTGGTTGTCAGAGAACAGATAGCCCATTGTGTAGCTTTGTGCTTAATTCTCTGACAACATTCTTAAATAACATGTGGCTCATTTGGACAGCAAGACACTATACTTTAGGTAATCTACAAAAAGATTTTACTTGGAGTTCTGCACGAGTTAAACAGTAAATTACGTGTACTGCAGTTATACTACACATAATCCAAAGTAATAATTAATAATTGAATGTCAATTAAATCCAGGGTTCGATTCCCTTCGGTGGATCCAGCAGATACCCCAATTTGACTTTGCTCTAAAGTAAACAAACAATCGAAGGTTAATATTTAGCTTAATTATTTTTACTACTTTTGTAATAATGGCAGTTATATACATTCTTGATTAAAGAATAAAATCTTATTTGATCGAAACCTTCCATTAGCTCAGCGGTAGTCCTAGGGCTTATAACGCTAAAAATCAAGTTTCAATACCCAGTATGGGCACAGCATAGGTAGTTCATTGTGTAGCTTTTTCGATGACGAGGAACCCACTTTGAGACTAAGCATTATTGTGGCTTTGTGTTTAATAAAAACAGAATCATCATTTGATCGAAAGGTCTTTATTTTTTCCTTCACTCATCAAATGGGTATCCATAAAGATATTGAACTTATTTTTTTGATATTTATACAACTATTTATTTAAATGAAGTAATTCTGTTATGTGCTTATTTATTTATCAATTAATAAATACATGTTATTATATAACTCAGACATATGTTTATCAAACGTACAGGATTTGCTATTAAATAATCTCATTTTGCTTTTAGTGGAATAATTTATGATCCCTTGCTATGGGTTTAAAACTTGACCATAGTTGAACTAACATATTTCATTTTTAACATTAAGAGAACTCATTAAAGCTATTCCTCTTGGTTGAGTGTAGCCAAGTGGTTAACATGCCAGACTGTGAATTTGTGGGTCCAGCATCCACATCTCATTACTGCCAAAATAAATTGCACTGCACACTTGAGAGTCATGGGTGCGTTACAAGACTGACAGTCATATCCCAATATTCGATAAGACAAGAATAGGTGGTAGTAGTTAAGGTGGCCGTCATGGCGGCGGAAGTAAACATGATCCAATTTCGACAAGCTAGCATATATAATTATAGTATGTAATGATATGACGCCAGATAATTATAGAGAGTAAAAGAGGGACATGTTGTCAATAATCGATGGTAATTATAGGCATGATTTTAAAAAAGAACAGTTGTGTAAATATGAAAACGCCATGTGTTTTATAAAGAATACCTTTAGGCAATTAAACGTAGTATGAAAATCTTTTTACATCACACAACGTGATGCCTAAACATTCATTGCCCGAGGGCGTGAATCAAGCATATATAATTTAAAATTTTCGAAACTACCACCATTGTATGTAAGTAAACATTGAGAAAGAACGCCTAGGACATGGTCTTGTCAATTTGCTGTTTGAGAGTTATAAAAAAACACCTGTATAGGATGGTAATTATAGAACTGGTTGTATGAAATAACCATATTCAATTATAGAGTAAAAAAGAACATTTGTGTAAGTATGATCAAAAAACGAAAATGTCATGTGTTTTATAAAGTATACCTTTTGACGTTTAAACAAGCTATAAAAAGCCTTGAAAATCTTCTTAGTTTCAATCCGTCTACTGAAAGAGTAAACACGTGGTATAAACAACAGCCAGAGTTCCAGAGGGATGAAACGTCCGTCCAATGATAGTGAAGCTGGAGTAAGTGTATTTCTACAGTGTTAACAAATAACTATATTAATTTGACATATTTGAATCATTAATTCTACATTCATTTTATTTTCCTTAACATACATCTAGTAAATGTCCCAGAGCTGAGGCATTTAATATAGTCAATACTTTGTCGAGACATGTCAAAAAATATAATGTCAAGTCTATGACTTTTAATGTAGTATTCAAAGAAGACTCATTCGGACAGCCTCTCATGCACATTATAAATTCTTTTAACGATAACGTGCAGAATATACTGGACGAGACAACCAATAATTTGAAATCCAAAGATAAGGACAGAGTCAGTATATTTTCTACATAGTTAGATAAACCCATTAGCACATGTTTAAAAGACAAAGCTGTGTTTTCACCCAACATGGTCCTGTCAAGTATCGAAAAGATTAATCAGAGTAAAAAGGGTTAACATTAGATGAGTCACTTAAAACTAAGTCGCAACTTAGGCAAAAGCCTATAGGTTGTGGAGGTCGTAACATAACTAATATTAAGGCTGATCATTTAAAAAAAATATATCAGTGCTAACAATAATGCTAACGATTTATAAGCATAAGAAAAAGTTTTATTGATGGTGGAACATACTACATGTTTTGTCAGAACATTGGTCTGTCTTTTTCAGGTATTACAAAGACAGTAGAGATTTAATGTGACGGAAATGGTGACAGGATATAAGTGGAGGTCAAGTGGTATAAATGGTGAATAGACCTTGCCAAATACAGCTGATGTTGGTGGTGCCATTATCATGGTTTAGTGAGAGAACATTTGCTTGGATGATTTCTATAGTTTCTAGACAGTCTCTTTTTTGTTTTTAGTTTTGAGTTGGTATAGGAGAAAAATTTCGTTTCAAAGTATTTTGTGACCTGCTTCATATTGATCATATGTTAAAGAGGATAACTAGAAATCACCTCTACACATGTGACCTTGATGTTCTTTGAATTTGTTTCTAAGGGACATGACGTTTGTCCTATGTATTTCTTTCCTCATTCACATGGGATACTGCGTATGCCCTGTTCTTGTTCATTTAATAGGGATTCTTTCGGGTTAGGTAATGAGATATTAATTTTATGTGAGGGGGCTGAATACAGTTTTAAATCAATGCTCAAATTATTAAAAAGTCCAGTAATTTCGTTAGCAATTTCTGTCACAAAATGGACAAATTTGTTGTGTTTTGTGTTGTTGATAGGTGAAAGTTAACATAATATTTTTCACTGTATTGAAGTTTGATACAAGCCCTATCTATGATACTGGCATTAAAACCTCTATATAATGGTATGTTCTTAAGGTAGTTCAATTCAATAAATAGGTCTTCTTTGTGGGTGCAGAGTTGTATAGCACGATTTTCGTAGGTAAAATAGGAGGATATTTTTGTGATAGGTGGTGATTAGATCTTTTGTGTGGTGGCATGGTGATGGAATGGGTTTTTATGTATATACTGGTGGTACCTTTGTTATTTTCTCTTTTTACATTCACATATAAAAAGGGAAGATAACTGTTGGATTCTATTTCATGTGTAAAAATTATGACATTGGGTCTTAATAAGTTTAAGAATTCAATGAAATTGAGTAGTGTCTCTTTCCCATGTCGTCATATAATGAATATATCGTCTACATATCTTAACCAGGTTTCTGGTTTCCTGATGTGTATGAATTTGTTTCAAAACAGTTCTTCTAGCATGGACATGTAGAGGCTAGAGGTCACTAAGTAGAGGGGAATGAGGAACATCCCATCGCTAATCCATTATTTTGTTTGTAAAACTGGCCTTCATATGTAAAATGTGTGTTATTTAAGGAATATTCTGTGAGGTTGATAAGGTGTTCTGTTACAGGGTTGTCTTATAATTTTTCTTTTAGACAGTGTAAGGCCTGTTCAACAGTCACTGAGGTAAATAAAGATTTTATGTCAAAAGATACTAATATATATATATATTCTTGGTTTAGTTCGAAATTTTTTATTCTATTGACAAAATATAAAGCGTTTTTGAGAGAATAGGGATTGGTTTCAAGTAGAGGGCTTAATCTCTTAACTAAGAATTTAACAAGGTTTTGTAAAAGTTAGCTTATGCTAGATACAATAGGTCTGTAAAGAATGTTGTTTTGTGAAATTTTGGAAGGGTGTAAAAATGGGTGGGATAATAATGTGTGGGAATAAGGGATTTTTTTTTCTTTAGCAGTGAGAATAGGGCAACCTTTAACTACTTTTTTAATGTCTGAAAGAACTTTTTGGTGGGATCACCTTTAAGATCCATCATTTAATAAGGTGTTGATACCTGCTTTATAATGTGCTTTATCTAAGACGGCAAAACAACCACCTTTGTCAGCTCTTGTTATGTTTATCTTGTTGTTAAATTTTAATTCTTTTAGGGCATTGGCTTTGTTTCTGGTAAGGTTAGGTTTTAATATTTTGTCTTTATATGCTGTAAGTTTAGAATGTATGTTAATTCTGATTTTTTTTCACCTTCAATGAGATTCAAATTTATAGAGTTGGTGTTAGATTCTGTGGTACCAACGGTTTGTTTGATCGGTACATTTCTGGGTTTAACAGCAAAGTTTAGGCCTAAGTTTAACACAGAAATCTAACTATCAGTTAATGGGTTGGATATTTTCCCCCAATCTTTTCTGCAATGTTGGTTTATCTAAACCAGCTGGAGCAATCGAGTATGTTCCAATCTTCGGGAGTGGATTTGGAGGTGTTTCTTCGAATGTCTTTTATGCTGGCTCTTAAAACTGGGAACTTGGTTTTTTGGATCACATTTTCGACCCGTCGATATGTTGTAGAACACTTGGTTTGAATCAAACTGGGGATGACTTTGGATGTTTTAGAGTTCAGCAGGAATCGTAGATTTTCTAGGTTCTGTTGGTGTTTTATTCTGAGCTTAGTAAACACATTTGCTTCTTGGCCCATTGATACTTGAGTAAGGAAGCACATTATGCTAATATAATAATAGGTAGGCAAAAAACGAATTAGAAGCATAATGAAAAGTTTTATTTGTGATGGAACATACTACATAGAACAAATGTCACATGCCTTAGAAACAAGATGTAAAGAACTCCAGGGTCATAATGCGTAGAGGTGATTTCCAGGTATCCATCTTAAGATATCATTAATACGAAACGGGTCACAAAATACTTTAGGGCGAAATTTTTCTCCTACACTAATACAAAACTAAAAAAGAAAGAGACTGTTTAGAAACTACAGAAATCATCAAAGCAACTGGCTTCTCACTAAACCGTGATAATGGCCCCAGCAACATCAGCCGTATTTGGCAAGGTCTATTCACTGTTCATACACGTGACCAGACTTGACCCCCACTTCTATCCTGTCACCTGCTGACACCATTTCCATCACAATAAATCCCTAATGTCTTTGTAACGATGTATAAACCTGGGATGGCTTAGTACCAATGTTCTGTCAAAAAATATAGTATGCTCCACCACCAATAAAACTTTTTCTTATTTTTATAAATTGTTGTTTGCCTACCTATTATTATATTACCATAATGTACTTCCTCACTCAAGTACTAACAATAATGAATAGCAATTATTTTTGCTGTGCCAAGGTTATTATCCTAGGTTTTACACATCTCAGAAAACTGTCTAATTATAAATACATTAATGATCAGTGAAGATCACTACTTACACGCATAACTAGTGAACTCCATGATTCATGCAATGTTCCATTTGATCCTTGTGGGACAGAAGAGATAAAAATATTTGAGCATCACCTAAAAGTTCAAATACACGCTGTGTCTTCAGATAATTTCAATACTTATCTACAAAGGACTGTTATGTCCCCCAAAAATGTTCCTTTGGTTTCATGACTACCATTTCGATGATATAACATCTTGGGACCTTATATTACTGTTCCAATTGTGATAAGGGGTTTAGTAACTTATATAAGCATTATTGTGTGAGTTATTATAACGTTTGTTACAGTAACGACTGTATAATCGATCAACCCCTCGTTTCTGCTGTTTGTAACAGATTTTGTAAATCAAAAGTCTGTAACAACAGACACAAAACTAAAAATGGAAAACAGAGTCTATTAGAAAACGTACATTGGACAGGTAACATAAACTAGAAGCACAAGGATACGAGGTTGTTTCAATCTGGGAACATGAATTTAATCATTTGAAACCCACTGATACATATTTAATTAATTTTCTTAAGGATCACTCAGTAGTTCCTCTCCTGGATATATGGGACAGTTTCTATGACAGTAGAGTCAATGCTATTAGATTTTTTTGCAATATGAAGGAAGGTGAAAAGATCAAGCTGACTTTACATCTCTACATCCGTCCATGGACGAATAAGTACTGTGAATATCTGGTTGGTTATGCTATTGTCATAACAACAAATTTTTGAGATGTACACAATTATTTCGATTTCATTAAGTGCAAAATTCTAGCCCTGAGGAAACTATCTTTCTGTTTTACCTCTGAGAAGTAATGGTAAATTAACTGTCCCTCTCTGTAGGACGTGTGTTGATTTAAGAATACCGCCCCCGTGGAATAACTAAGATAATGATACAGCTTTATTGGCACATGGGTTACTGGAAGAGGTGAAAAAACGGTCGAGTGTGGTTATAAGATAATACAAATTGATGAAATTTACCATTTCTCTGAAAGATCCACACAACAATCGGAAGTTAAGCCTCTCTTCAAGGGAGAGTAAAATATTAGATATTTCTAAATCCTTCTCAGCATGTTCTTACATTAACGAATGACAGAAAAATATGTCAGGATATGAAAACACTATCTACAATTAACAAACCAGAAACAAAAACTAACTCTCTGTCTACACCAAAAGACATATTTTAACACCCTACCATACGGCTATGAAGTTAAATTATTTATTTATTTACTTTACTTGATGAGAGGCTGGCCCTTTTTTATACAAAACGATTCATATTGTATATATATTATTATTATTGTAGTTTAAGATGGATTATCCTTTACAACATCCGTTCACTTGCTAAGTGTTAGGTCTAACTGGAAGCAGTAAAACTAACTCAATTTGTTAACAATGTGTTATCAAATTATCGTCATACTTTTATACCCTACTCCAGAAAACATTGTATGGTTCTTTAGTGAACTTCAACAGTTGTATACTAACTTAATGTCAACCATTCCTAACATCTGTTTTGTTAAAGATTTACCTGAAAATTTTCGTGATTATTTGTAACCTGAAAAGCCAAATAATTAGAGTAGAGAAAATAAGGGAGTATCCAAACTTTTTACACGTGGAAGTCACCATTTGAATTTATCAGTGTTTTATATTGTACAGAATATATTTCATCAGGATAAAACATTAGTTTAAACTCTCAATACATAATTTTGTTTAAGAAGAGACAAGTCTCAGCTGATTGTTTTAGCGAGACAGGTGCTTCTGACATATGTCAAATACATTGAAGAAGCTTATCAAGATGCAACTAAATAGCTGTTTGGATATATAATCCTCGATTTGAAAACACAAACTCCTGACCAGTTACGTTTAAGAACTGGTTTATTTTCAGGAGATGATATTGTATTGTATGTGCCAAAGTGATATATATGTCCATACTTTGTGATGACTTCCGCCGTGAAAAATATTGAAGGATTTATCAGAAGGACGGACCATACGTTATTCAAAAACTACCGTTTAAAGGTTTAGTCAATGGTTATATAGGTGATTTTTTTCATTGAACAACCGTTTCTAAAGCAATTTCTGTCGGAGACGGATCGCAGACAATGTGACTGGGTGACTAGAAATATTCACAATGTTCCCTGGGAATATGGAATCATCAAATATATCTATTTGTGGATAATGGTTAGTTTGATAAGACAGAGCATTACAGCTGTGTTTAGCAAGGGGAGTGAGAAAACCGAACTTTTGAGAAGTCTCTTTCAAATTCCCTGCTATAATTTAGAATCAGTTGGTTGTTCCAGAGATAATCAACTTCATAAATGAACTCTACATTATCCAATTCATAATAATGAAATAACGTATTATTGTAGTGTTGAAAAAGTCGATGATATATCTAAATGGATTATAAATTATTTTATAGATACATGTGTAAATAAATAGATTTATATATTATTCACACAATCTCTTTAGTCATTTGTCCACCATATGACACCTAAAGTTAAAAAACACCAGGATTTAGTTCCAGCATTAAATAAGGCTACACGTAAACAACTTAAAGATATGATTGCCGAAGATAACAATTATTTTATAATTTTAAATGTTTTAAATGATAACATTCCTATGACGAGCATACAAAAGCAGAAACTGAGAGAGTTGGCTGATAAGAAAGCATCTGTGAAACAGAAAATAAACGTACTTATACAGAAAAGAAGGTTTTTACCATTACTCGTAGCACCAATACTTTCATTATTTTGTGGTTTGGCAGGATGGACTATTGGTAAAGCTGTCAATTTTTAAAATGGAACATGCAAAACGAATTATCCTTGTTCCTAAAGAATCAGTACACTTACTTTATCAACCTAAATGTTATGAAAGACCCGTTCGTAAAGTTTTGAACGCTATAGGTAAACATATGTAATCTGTCATATATAATAATATTCTCCCAGCACATGGTAAAGCAAAGATGTTAAATCAGCTACAACAACGTCATCAAACTTTTCAATCGGGCCCGGCATGGCCAGGTGGTTAGGGCACTCGACTCGCAATCCGAGGGTCGCGGGTTCGAATCCCCCTCCCACCAAACACGCTCGCCCCTACAGCCGTG
>NW_013666405.1:228255-242722 GCF_000517525.1 Limulus polyphemus
AGCGGAATTCATGCCAAAAATTTGCCATCTCTGCGCCTCTGATATCCGTATTCTTGCCATTCTTCTTAAAATGATTTTGCATTCAGAAATTCGGGACTTAAATATGGATTTGATGCACGAGAAAATAGTGCATATTGGACGTCAAGAAGGGAGCAAGTTGCACGTGGGGAAAAAAACACGCCTGATTTAAATGTCACACCTGAACACTCACATCCTTTTAATTATGTTTGAAATTATGAACATTGCTCAACATCATGAAAATTAAACCTTATTTTCAATAAGCAATCCTGAAAAATATTTGGGGGTGCTTAACTTTTTTCCAGGTGTATATATTAAAACTGTTGGGATGAGATATATTAATAGACACACTTTCTTTCATGATTGATTAGGCACATTAAATACATTATGAATTATTTTCAACACACACATACACTTTTTTGGGTAGTTGAGTAATTATATTAAATGACAGTGCTAAGGATTTAGTGATTTATTGATGATTAGAAGCAATATCTGCTTGTCATGGATTAAGAATATGTAAGACGTAGATAAACAGGCTTTTTTTGTGTTTTTTACTAACATTACTTCTCTGTAAAGAGTAATTTCCTTGTATGAATCTATACTTTTGATTAAAAAATTCCAGGTTATTTTAATAAAACCGTACTTGAATATTGCTTTTTATCTAATATTCATTGTTTGTCTATGTATTTAGCCTTGGCATAGAGGCTCATAGAATGGCTCAGAGTTTTTTTGTTTTTTTTCAAGTACAAACTTTTAGCTTGTAGCTCTGTCATCTTTTGACTGATTTGAGATCTAATTACAGCTTGGAACTCAGGAGGTCAAACCCTTTTGATTGATTTATTTGACCATGCCCAAGGTCTCAGAGATTAATTAACTCTAGTTCTGCCTAAAAGAATTTCAATTTGAAGGTAGGCTGGTAGAGATTCTGATGAGTAATAAAATTGAATCAGGTATACTCGAGCCCCATGCTTGGGTATTGCTGGCACACAAAAATATAGCTAATAAGAATGAAAAAAAGGTCTTGTAGATTAATTTACTGTAATTCTGACTAAAAGAATTTCAAGTGTTGTGGCTTTTTTTTTTATCAAAGTTTTTTTTCTTCAATTTTTCAAAGTGACAAATAATTGATGTAAAGTTTTGTTGAAATAAAACTGTATATATTGAAATACATGTCTCACCTCTGCTTATTAATCAACATTGTCATTTATAGAAATGTTATAATTTGAGCAGGAAGAGTGGAGCAGGTTGAAGGAAAGTTTTGACAGTCTGCAGTTAGAACATAAGAAATTGCAAGCAGCCCATAAGTCTCTCAGGACAGAGGATAGCAACCTGAAGCTAGAAAACACTAGGCTTAAAGGAGAACTAGTAGAGTTTCAAGATGAAGCTGCCACTTTGGAAATCCAGGTTTCAAAGCTCATTGGGTATTGTAAAGTACGTTAAGAAGATTTCTTACATTTCAAGATACTTGAAGGATTTGTAATCTCTCAGTTGAGTTGATAAGTGTTTTATTTATCGTGTTTAGTATCTTGAAAGTGAGTACTTAATTCTTTTCTAGGCCTTGTTTTAGCTGTATGATACTGAAAGTCACTTAACTATATTGAAAACAACTTGAATGGTATGAAAAAGGAACATTTAACTTCCTTTCTAGGCCTTGTTTCACTTGAATGGTATGAAAAAGGAACATTTAACTTCCTTTCTAGGCCTTGTTTCAGTTGAATGGTATGAAAAAAGGACATTTAACTTCCTTTCTAGGCCTTGTTTCAGTTGAATGGTATGAAAAAGGACATTTAACTTCCTTTCTAGGCCTTGTTTCAGTTGAATGGTATGAAAAAGGAACACTTAACTTCCTTTCTAGGCCTTATTTCAGTTGAATGGTATGAAAAAAGAACATTTAACTTCCTTTCTAGGCCTTGTTTCAGTTGAATGGTATGAAAAAGGAACATTTAACTTCCTTTCTTGGCCTTGTTTCAATTGAATGGTATGAAAAATGAACAATTAATTTCTTTTCTAAGCCTTGTGTCAGGTTGATGGTAATAATAATTAACACTTAATTTCCATTTCTCAGTTTGGTTTTAATAAAAGTGAAAATTCAATTTCTTTCTTAGGCCTTGTCTCAAGTTAATGGTATTGAAAGTGAACAAGGAACTCTTGTAGACCAAATATTTAGCCTTCTTGCTGACTATCAAAATTACCTAATTTCAATGAGTGGGGACTCTTTTCCATCTGTCACAGAAACAGAATTGTGAGTTGTTTTTTTTTTATCTATTTTTATCTATTTCAGGTTAATATACTTTTGTTTACATATTAAATTAGTGTTTTAACTTAGTATCTTTCCTTTGCCTCATTCTAATGAAAATCCTGGTGTGGATTTTTTATTACATTTTAATATTTTACGAGGATGTTAGTAATAATGATATAATATTTGAATTTGTTTCATCATTTAATATGTCAGTTTGAAAATATTGTTTTAGACAATATCTATTTGAATAAATTTGGATATCCATCATCTTAAATTAATCTGATGTGATTGTATTGAAAATCAAATAATTTCTTTTGCATTTTATTCTTGTCTGATTACTGCTCAGAAATGAAACTTAACAAATAAGTATCTGGAATAATTGTGATCTGTAGTAGTTATCATGTAATAATTATGATCTGTAGTAGTTATCATGTGATAATTATGATCTGTAGTAGATATCATGTAATAATTATGATCTGTAGTAGTTATCATGTAATAATTATGATCTGTAGTAGTTATCATGTAATTATTATGATGTGTAGTAGTTATCATGTAATTATTATGATGTGTAGTAGTTATCATGAAATTATTATGATGATAATTATTACATGATAACTACTACAATCATAATTATTACATGATAACTACTACACATCATAATTATTACATGATAACTACTACAGATCCTGTAGTAGTTATCATGTAATTATTATGATCTGTAGTAGTTATCTTGTAATAATTATGATCTGTAGTAGTTATCATGTAATAATTATGATCTGTAGTAGTTATGTAATAATTATGATCTGGAGTAGTTATGTAATTATTATGATCTGTAATAGTTATCATGTAATAATTATGATCTGTAGTAGTTATCATGTAATTATTATGATCTGGAGTAGTTATCATGTAATAATTATGATCTGTAGTAGTTATCTTCTGTAGTAATTACATTGTATAATAATTATCATTTGTAATAGTTACCTATAATAATTACAATCTGTAGTAGTTACCTATAATAATTATCATCTGTTCAAATTCTATTTATTTTCTGAGTAAAAGTATTTAATTAACGCATTCTACGAATTGTACATGTGAGAATTACATTATGGGAATTATATATAACAAATGACTGAGTCTGAATGTGAGTATTACTGATTGCAGGGGAAGAAGACTTTATATGCTAACACAAGAGAAAAGGAAAGTGGACAAATTAGTCTCAAGACTTCAGCAAGAACTTGATGAGATTGATAAAAGGTGTTTTCCTTTTCCCAAATGTCTTTTTTTTTTCCTGCTGTAGAATGTAGAATTATTCCAAACTTGTATACATTTCCCATCATTTTAAGTTTTTAAAATCTATAAATTTATTGGTAAATTCATGTTATAAATTTTTTACAAGTATTAGGCTACAGTTTTTAGAATCTCAAAATATTCTTAAATTTCACTTTAATGTTCTTGTGATACTAACGTCAGATGTTTTAATCAGCGTAAGAACTGTTAGGTTATATAGTAGTGAGTGCATTTTTAAAGAACTTGTAGAATAAAAATTAGCGGTTCTCCATAGTTTACATTGTGATTTGGTACAAATTATGTAAGGTGTTCTAATTTTATGTAAGTTGATTGTTTTACTGTACAATATTATCAACAGAGTTAACAGAACTGTAGCATTTACTCCTGTTATGAGAAGAACAAGATCCGAACAACTGTCCAAGTTTCAGAGGGTAAGTTGATTGTTGTTGTTGTTGTGTCAGTGTAAAATGTCTTACACTTCTGAACAAGTTTAATTGCAAAATTTAATATCTTATATTTCTGTAATTGAATCAAAGTTTTTATTGAAGATTAAAAAGAAAAATAGATATAGGAACAGAATTTGAGAGTGTTTATCAGTCCGTTTACAAAAACGAAATTATCGTCACTTCCGATCACGTATATCAAAACTAAAATTGACCCTGTAAGTACTATGGATAGTTTATTACACTGGTCTAAATGGGAATATACAGTATTATGTAAGAAAACCTTGTAATGATTAGAATACAATAGTTTGTCATATGGGTACCCTTGCTGTTGTTAATATTTTCAGCCATAGTTGATAAAAATTACATAAAAGTAATTTGTTTTCCATAATGTTTGATATTTGTGAAACAAATCAAAAAGTCAGCAGGTTAAAAAAAAGAGCATAGGAAGGAGGGCTTGCTTCTAAGTGTTATACACATTTAAATAGTATCATCTAGTTTTAATTCTGGTTTACTTGTTTTTCACAAATTGCATTATTATTGTGCTGTACTTGACTGGTTTTAATCAAGCATTATCAACGAGGATTTTGTTTAGGAATGATTAGTAGCCTGAACTTGGGCTTTTCCTGAATGATGTAAAAACTGGTTTTACATGAAAGTAGTGAAAACTGGAGTCTGAACTTGGGCTTTTCCTGAATGATGTAAAAACTGGTTTTACATGAAAGTAGTGAAAACTGGAGTCTGAACTTGGGTTTGTCCCTGAACGATGTAACAACTGATTTTAGACGAAAGTAGTGAAAACTGGAGTCTGAACTTGGGTTTGTCCCTGAACGATGTAATAACTGATTTTAGACGAAAGTAGTGAAAACTGGAGTCTGAACTTGGGTTTGTCCCTGAACGATGTAATAACTGATTTTAGACGAAAGTAGTGAAAACTTGGAGTCTGAACTTGGGTTTTTCCCTGAACGATGTAAAAACTGATTTTAGGACGAAAGTAGTGAAAACTGGAGTCTGAACTTGGGTTTGTCCCTGAACGATGTAAAAACTGATTTTAGACGAAAGTAGTGAAAACTGGAGACTGAACCTGTTATTATAATACTGTAATCACAAGGTTAATTTTAGCCTACAAGTACTTGGCCTCTGTAAAAAAGAGGAGTTCAAGGATCTAGGATATGAAAAGATGAATGTAATGGTTTGCTACAGTGGAATGAAAGAGAAAAAATACTGTGTTAAAGTCACAGTGAAAGTAGGATCCTTTAAAGTATAAATAAAAACAAAGATAATTGAAGAATGTAGTTGATACTTAAGGTACCTGGTAAACTGAAGTACCTATATTCATGATACTTCAACAATTAAGGTACCTGTAAAACTGAAGTAACTATATTCATGATACTCCAACACTTAAGGTACTTGTAAAGCTGAAGTAACTAGATTCATGATACTTCAACACTTAAGGTACCTGTAAAACTGAAGTACCTATATTCATGATACTCCAACACTTAAGGTACCTGTAAAGCTGAAGTAACTAGATTCATGATACTTCAACTCTTAAGGTACCTGTAAAGCTGAAGTAACTATATTCATGATACTCCAACACTTAAGGTACCTGTAAAGCTGAAGTAACTATATTCATGATACTTCAACACTTAAGGTACCTGTAAAGCTGAAGTAACTATATTCATGATACTCCAACACTTAAGGTACCTGTAAAGCTGAAGTAACTATATTCATGATACTTCAACACTTAAGGTACCTGTAAAACTGAAGTAACTATATTCATGATACTTCAACTCTTAAGGTACCTGTAAAGCTGAAGTAACTATATTCATGATACTCCAACACTTAAGGTACCTGGTAAACTGAAGTAACTATATTCATGATACTCCAACACTTAAGGTACCTGGTAAACTGAAGTAACTATATTCATGATACTCCAACACTTAAGGTACCTGTAAAGCTGAAGTAACTATATTCATGATACTCCAACACTTAAGGTACCTGTAAAGCTGAAGTAACTAGAATCATGATACTTCAACACTTAAGGTACCTGTAAAACTGAAGTAACTATATTCATGATACTTCAACTCTTAAGGTACCTGTAAAGCTGAAGTAACTAGATTCATGATACTTCAACTCTTAAGGTACCTGGTAAACTGAAGTAACTATATTCATGATACTTCAACACTTAAGGTACCTGTAAAACTGAAGTAACTATATTCATGATACTCCAACACTTAAGGTACCTGTAAAGCTGAAGTAACTAGATTCATGATACTCCAACACTTAACTTTCATTGCTATACCATTTTGACTTTGCATTAATAAATATTAATAATTCATTAACGTCACCAAATCTAAAACACAAACATTTGAATACATGGGATGATAATTGTGAAACATTATGAAATATATATTAAATTTTTTTGTCAATTTGTGATTTGTAATTCAATCAAAACCACTACAGAATATAACTGTTTATTGATTTGTAATTCAACCAAAACCACTACAGAATATAACTGTTTATTGATTTGTAATTCAACCGAAACCACTACAGAATATAACTGTTTATTGATTTGTAATTCAACCGAAACCACTACAGAATATATATTTGTTTATTACACTGATGTGTATACTCCATGTATATATTGATCTGAAAGCAAGTTCTCCTACATATATCATAAGATACCATTTAAAAGATAGTATTAATTCCACTCTATATTATATGTAAAACTTACCTATGTCCTCCTCCTACTAATTTAGATACTGTTTCTTACCTTTGACCTGAGGACAAATTGTGATCTTAGTTGATTGATGGTCTCAAGATCTTGTAAACACAAAATTAACTGCAAGACAATTACTTTAGTAAAATAAATAAACATTAATTTATTACTTTTCTGAAGCTTACAAATAATAGGATAACATAGCTAATTGACATCAAGAAGTCCTACTGAGCCTAAAAACTCATTCAGGCAAGTTGAAAGTCATTCTTGTGTAACTATTTAAGGAAGGAAGCTATTAGGTAAACAGATTTCCAAAAAAGTAAATAATCCTCGATTTCTAGATGATATATTTACAATTTTGTCTGCTTCAGAAACATGAAAATGTAAAAGAAAACATCAGGCTAGTTGAATGTTATAGTTCATGGCATCTTGAACTTTTAAAATTCACTGTTTTCAAACTATTTGAGCCAAAAATAAGACTCTGATGAATGTAAAGTTGTGGCTTAGATTCATTCAGGAACAAGTTGTACGTGTGCAGGCTCAAAAGTCAATAACTTCCATCATTTAAATAATAATTCTAACAGAAGGCTGAATATTGACAATTAGGGCAATATTTCAATCTTTTCTAATTACCTCATCAAAAAGAAATGTTAATAAAAATTATATTAAAAGAAAATTTAAAATCTTCACATTTCAGTTATAATCCTATTTTGGAGGAAATTTTTGGGGATACATCAAAGTTTATGTCATCATCATCAGTATCCCCTCCCCTTAATTTATAGACTGCAAAGCATTAAGATATGTGGAAAAAGAAGTAACAACATAACACTTCAACACTTGAGATAAAACGTGTAACCATAGTGTCGTATTCCATTTAAGCAGACTTATTATTTTTCCATTATCATGTTCATGTTACAAATTGCATCCTCAATCTTTTTTTTGCAGGGTCGATCTTACCAGGATAGGGGTAAAGTAAGAAGTGCAAACCTTGAAATACTCTTCGATAACAGCAACCGTAATCTGTATGACAATTTCGAAGGCAGTAATCTCAGAGGTAGTGTGTTTTTAATTTAATCACATGAAGAAGTTTTATATTTAAGTTAATAGTGAAATTCTTTATGTAGTACAGTACCATGATTTGTGGTAAAAAAAAACAGCTTTGTTAGTACTGAGCTAGTCAGCCACCAGGTTGTATATTTTAAATTATTCCTGTTAATCGTATACAGACTTTTTTAATGTTGGCTGGATTGAAGTCAGTTGTTTCATTTCAGTAATTCTTACTAGGATATGATTGAAAATTAATTGATAAACATCATGATATTATATAAGGGAGGTTTTGGATTCATGGCTATCCAATTTATTGTGACGAGTGAGAAGCTAACATGTTGAGCTACTAGTAGAGACCTTTATTATATATTCATTAAAAAAAGTCGTTGGCAAATTATTTTTTAAGTTGATGAAACTCATCATATTACTCCGATGTTAAGGATTTGTGAAAACTAAAAATATTTTGCTTATTGCACATATGATAGATGTGATAAGTGCGTGAATATTTTGTCTTTGTTTAAAAAACCTTGCTGTACTTTATGTGGTACATAACTGTGGAACCAGTATGGTGCTTTGGGTTATTATATTTGGTTAATAATGAAGGGTTGTATTAAGAAAATGTAACACTTATTAAATTTATAAAAAAGTATCAAAAACTCTAACTGAGATTTTTTTCAAAGATACAAAAATGTTTACAAGAGGGTCAGTACATTTTTTCTGAGAAATCTTGCTCATAAACACTCATTTATACAGTCATGCTAATCTGTTTTCGTCATGTCTTGGGGTAAGACTGTGTGATTTACAATTTGTGTGGAGGGATTATTAGTCAGACACAGTTCAAAGGTCAATAAAATAAACAATTTATAAATATGAATAGATGTGTAATGTTACAAGATTTCAGCTATTTAGAATAAAACACTTGTGGTTCCCTGTTACAATTTATAGTTTTTCTAGAATGTAAAAGGAATAATTCAGATTTATTTCCTAATTTTTTATGGTGGTTATTATGTAAATCAAATCAACAAATCCTATAGAGTTATGGTAGAGAAAATAGTTTGATAGTTATTTAGGAGATCATAGAGGTTATACAAATGAAATTTGGTAATATTCAGAAGGAAGAAAAATATTTAATCTTAAAATCAAAATTACTTTGCATGTTGGATAGTCAACATTCCAAAAGAATGTTTTTGACATTTGGTGTATGAAAGTGTTGTAATTTTTACTGATAATCTGCAAAATTTTGTGAAGATACACATGCATTATCAAAAGCTATAGTGTAACTATCATGGTTACTTACTGGTTGCAATGCAAAGAGTAGCCAAAGGGTAAAACTTTAACAGTAAACATTACAATGCTTTCGTATGCAAAATATCAAATTTTTTTTGTCAGCTCTTAAGGTTTGTTAAGCAATGTTTTTCTCATGCCTTTTTTTTTTCTTTTCACATGTTGCCTATCAAACATGCAAAGTAATTTTCATTTTAAGATTGAAAATAGTTTTATGCATAAGAAAATTTTTCACACTTCACATGCGAAATCTTTATAACCTCCAAATAATCATCAAACTTTTTTTAAAAAAAAACTTTATATTTTATCTGTTATTTTCACTATTGAATCTTTTTACAGGTACATTAGATTTCACTGATCTCATAAACACCATAAAAAATTGAAGTAAATATAAATTATGCCTTTTTCGTTCGAGAATGACTACAAATTATAACTCAAAAACACAACTGTTTAGTCTAAATAGCTTAAATCTCATAATATTATACATTTATATATATATTTATTATATTGACCTACAGCCATGCCTGACTAACAATACAGAAGTTACAATGACAAGGCGCACAGGCCCGGCATGGCCAGGTGGTTAGGGTGCTAGACTCGCAATCTGAAGGTCGCGGGTTCGAATCCTCCTCACACCAAACACCCTTTCAGCCGTGGGGGCGTTATAATGTGACGGTCAATCCCACTATTCCTTGGTAAAAGAGTAGCCCAAAAGTTGGCTGTGGGTGGTGATGACTAGCTGCCTTCCCTCTAGTCTTACACTGCTAAATTAGGGACGGCTAGCGCAGATAGCCCTCGTGTAGCTTTGCGCAAAATTCAAAACAAACAGACACGGCGCACGGCGTGTTATTGTGTGAAGTCCTGTATCGAAAGAAAGAATTGGCGTCATAATACTTTAAAATGGCTGAGAAAACCTCTAGGGGGACATTCTGAATTTTCGATTGGTTATTCATATGTCATAGACAGAACTAATTGTATGCGAGGAAGTGTCTCCAAAAATGGAAAGAGTTTGGCGGAGCCACTGTGTTTGATTTAGTACACGAGCAGTATCTCAGCAAATAGAAAAGACAGGAGGTTCTTATTTTATATTCTAGCTTGTCAATATCCTAATTCGTAAGAAACTATAGACTTTTTATTTTGGCATCATAAACATCTAATTTGAACCAGTGTTGCATTCATCATACCACGTGACACATAAAAATCGATGTTTAGGTGTTTTTATCATTTAATTTTAAATTCATAATGAACTATACTAAAATTTGAATTATAATTTAGAATTTGATACCAAACTTATTGACATAGATTCTTGAAATAGTAGTACAATAAACTTTTCAATGCGATTCAACAAACGCGATGACATGGCTTTTGACCCGTGTGACGAGTGTTAATTTTATTACAATATTTCGACCGCCATTGTGACCATCATCAGTGTATAGTGGATTTCCTCTCCTCACAAAAAGTGTTACAGGATTGTTGAACAAAAAAGATTTGCTAATCAAAATAATAAATTCAAGGCAAATTATTATTAAGTATTAAAACAAAAACAAACGGTTATTTGATATACCTTGAAGCAAGATATATATAGGCCTGTTGCACAGAATTTTGGCTTTCTATTGGTTATCATACCTAGCCAAGTTGTTGCCAAACAACAAACCAAAAAATTGAGAGAGGGGTGGGCTTGGTTTTCCCTCTGTAGATATATTTATTGATTTATCAGTCCAAAAATGAGGTCGAAGTTTCATAACTAGTAGTTTTTACTTGTTTTAAATATTATTTGTAATTGTTTCTAAGACTCATAACGTTGGTAAATTAATATACACGGACTTTACTCTACGTTAAAATCATTTTATTTTATTTGCGAGCTTTCAGCCCTCTTACCGGAGCCTTTATTGGGCAACGATACAGAGAAAAGTTCGTGTATAATTCTACATATTACTTGTACTTGTAATCCACTGGAAAGGGTAGCTACACAGTAACGGTTTGAATGTTGAAATCTACTGGCAAAGCGTAGGAAACCAATAGGTCTAATACAGAGGTTGAGTACATTATGTTAAAACGATTTCGGAGCCTCACCACATCGTAGCAATCCACCAAGTCTGTTCATACTCTATCTGATGACTGTGCATCTTGAGAATAATCTTATAGCATATGGTTTCCATTGTAAGGCAGTCGTGTTCAAAGTATAACTGAAGGATTTCTGCACGATCAGACTGTTTATATGGGCACGAAGAAACCATCGTTCTCCTACACTAGGTAGATTATGTAAAGCAACAGAGATGCTGTTGCTTTTCATAATCTATGTAGTGTAAGAGGACGATGGTTTCTCACTGCCCTTTTCAACAGTCTAATTGCACAGAAATCCTTAAGTGCTACATTTGGCAACTTGTTGACTAATATGTCCAGTGGTCAAAGGGAGGGGGCAGCATATTCCAGTATGCATATCAGTAAGAAAAATAAATACGGTGTGACTCTTGGAAAAATAACAGAGTATTATTAATAAAATGTTTTAGTGCTGGAAAACACCAAGAGGTGTAGTGGGGTGGGCACGGCGTACCTGTACATTTGTTTAGGCGAAACACAGTACTGCTACTGTTTCGGAAGAATCAAATCAAATAATAGATTTCGTGTTCTGACTCTTCTTTACTTAGCACTACACCTCTACGAACACCCTATCTGCACCTCTTTCGTTTTGCATTAAATACGTTTGACTTTAATGCTTTGGTGTCTGCAATTATAGCAATAGTATGTTTCACCTCATGTCACTGCCCTTAGACTTGATAAGAACCATCTTGCCTCCCCTCCCCAAATATTATAAGCACTGGGTGTGTGTCCCTGTATGGAATAGCATGAATACCCATTTTATTTTCCAGCTGCTTGAAGTATATAATGGGTGAATGGATATTTTATAGAAGCAAATAGTGTACATTCGACTTTTGTTGCTTTTCCAAATGGAGATCCTTCTTTATTATGTTGTGTAATGTTGCCCATGTCACGTGGACGACTTTTATGGTCGTGAATTTTCACCTGTTACAAGATACCACATTTTGCTTACCATGACGGGGTAAAATTTTTGGCAGGTCTCTTTCTGGACAGTCCTGGTCACCTAATCTCCAAGATGATACATATTCCTTCTGATCCGGTCTTGGCAGTAGTTTTAGTTTTAACTAGGGGTGTTCAGAAACAGTAGTTTCTCTTCGCCCCACACGCAAAGCTTATAGGGCAGAACAATAACGATAAAGGTTTTAAAGCTGTGAGTACAGGCCTTTAAAAAATTGCAAAGTTTAGCGATGGAGGGTAAAATTATTTAACGGTATCATTGAATGGTGTGGCTATAAACTGAAGTGTTCACATGTTCACTCGAGACATCCGGAAAAGCCATGCGTGACGAGAGCCGGAAACAGGAAATTTAGAGAAGTTGTAGTTGCTTGTAGGGTAGATAGTTGAAGCTTGATTATCGGTAGATAGATACCTGTTGGGTGACGACTACTGAGAGACTGATAGACCAAGGCTGTATCAAGGGTAGCCAGTTCTTAGTAAACAGATGTTTATGAATTTTACTGAAATTAGTGAAATAAGAGGTCAGAGTGACTGATTTAATTTGATTAACAAAGTATATAATTCATTCTTAATTATTTCCATCGTTTTACATTTGATGACATGGCAAACAGTTGAATTGGAATCAGTGCAATATTTTTCTTTGGGATTACTTTGGTCACTGCAGATTTCCATATAAACGGATAGTATCCTTATTGCGGGGACGGGTTATATACTGTTGTTAAAATGAGTTAGGGTTTGATCGGAGAGGTTTTTAAAGATTAGATTTTTAATACAATCTTCGCGTCTTATTTTTTTAGGGCTTATTTTTAATTCAGTTAAAGGGAAGGGTCTCGAATAGAAGTTATCATGCGCGGGGTTTTGGGAATTTAGGGGAAAAGAGTTTTTTTTTATGATATGATTGTTCACAGAGAAAGTGAGATTGGGGTTACGAATGTGTTTTGGTAATACTGAACGAATAATTCAGCTTGTTCGGCGTCAGTTATACCGTTGTATTGAATGTTACTGTTAGGTATAGTGGTAGTTATTTAGTATTGGTTACAACTTTAAATTTTTTCCAGATAAGTGAAAGATCGGGTTTGGAGTTATCAACAGATTTACATAATTTATCCCAATTTTTTCTTGTTGTTTTTTAATGAGCTTCTTAATTAGGTAATGTTTGTCATTAATGAGGGGTTTGAATGTCGGGTCACGGTGCGAATGAAGTTGCGTCTGAGTTGCCTTTTGTATAGGATTAGTCTGTAAATTTTGGGGTAAGTTCCCAAGCACTGATGTCGGAAGAAGATATTTGATCAAAAAGATTGTTACATACCCTTTCCAAAAAAAGGATCAATTTTCGGTGGAATCATAATACCTATGAAATGACAAACAATGTCAACATACTTCTGATACATGCTATTCCACCGCGACCTTATATCGGTTACAGTTGTCACGTGACTTGCTGATTTAGATATGCAAGGTTAGTTTAATATAATGTACTCAACCCCGTATTTGTGATAAAAAGCATGTAAACTGCAGATGTTTTCTCACATTTCTCTTCATTTAGTTATTTCGTATTTAAAATCCGAAGTGTGTTAAAATGGCATTTCAAATATATTTTCTGCCTCATAAAAGTCAATATTAAACTTTGTCAGGTGGGCTGGTCATTTAGAGACAAAAGTTTATCTGATATGCATATACAGATACATATATAAAAGCAACACTCTGTTGGTAACTTGCAAATTGACTCAGTGGTTATCTCAAGCGTAAGTCCCTTCACCCTCAAATTCCTTATCTTTGCCATCATAATTAATAAATCGCAGGGTCATACATTAGACCATGTAGGAATGTTTCTTCGACAGCCAGTTATTTCGCACGGTTCAATCTATAAGGCTTTATCAAGAAGCATAAAGTCAAAATTCTAATCAAGGGCCACTTACTGGAGATGGCCAAATATGCACACAAAATGTTGTTTTCGTGAAATACCAGAAAAAGGAAAAACATTTTTTACGCGTATATTGATGCTAAAATATAATTTTTATAAAACATGTTCATAAAAACATTATTTACATTTAATTCAGAAGAAAATTTAATCAACATTTACAACTACTTCACATATATATATATATAGTATATGACTTTAAAATTCATGGACATCAAAGCCTTATCACAGTAGAAACTATGCTGCAGGGATATTGCCAAGATGCATTGTTATCAGCTAGAGCATTACTGAAAGTGGCAAGCTAGGTAACAATGACGTGATAAATCTCCAAAATTGTTTTAATATAATCTACTACTCAACCTCTGTACATATTAAAACTTTACCACAACTACACAATATATATATATATGATTTGTTTTGAATTTCGCGCAAAGCTACACGAGGGCTATCTGCGC
>NW_013666405.1:243722-285003 GCF_000517525.1 Limulus polyphemus
TTACACCTGAACGCTCACATCCTTTTAATTATGTTTGAAATTATGAACATTGCTCAACATCATGAAAATTAAACCTTATTTTCAATAAGCAATCCTGAAAAATATTTGGGGGTGCTTAACTTTTTTCCAGGTGTATATATACATGTACAGACGTGTATACATACTTGTACCATTGAAAAATCAACAGCAATGATTATTACAATATATATTTTGTCTATCCAATCCTCAAGGGGACTGGTCGCCAACAACAAGCAAATATTTTTTTTATGTTTACCCTTGAAGATGGGCCTGCTGCAGAACTTGTTAACCAACATGACCTATGAAACAAGTGAAATGCAGCTCTGTGGTAGAAACATCCAATGTGAACCTGTCAAAATCCAAAATAGAGAGCCATAGTACCTTTGAATTTGTAAGTGTTTTTTCCAAGGTGTTGCAAGGAATCATTCTAGCGTTGCAATTATCTTCTGCTGTGATAGGTCGAATGCATAAAACAATTTCAGAAATGAAACTGAACTTACTTGGGCAGTTATTGTTCTGAAGGGTGGCCTTGCGTCAGTGCAATTATAAACAGTAGGATATTCAGATGAGTGAAGCACAGCGACTGAAGCTGGCTGTGTGATTAGTGTTACATAAGATGCACCATGCCTGACACCAAAGATTCAGAAGTTGGTGACTAAGGCTTGTGTAGTAACAAATCTAGCTTTGGAACAATGACTTAGTAAATTGCTGGTGGAATTTGCCTTCACGTTTGTAAAACTAGAACGCTGACTGCATAGAATATCTGCCACTAATTACAATATAGACATAAATGGCACAGATATATTTCTACAGACTGATAACACTACAAAACCGGGTTTCGATACCCGTGGTGGGCAGAGTACAGATAATCCTTTGCGTAACTTTGTGCTTAATAACAAACAACAACGACATAAGTGATATATGTCGAATAAAACAATTGTGACATATGAATATATAATAGGTTTCTATCTTATTGTAATATTATATATATATATATTCTGAATTCATATTTTGTTCTAAATATCTTCAGGTTTCATATAACATGTGGTCGAAAAAATCGTTAAGTATAACTTGTTTCAACTTATCTTTGTTGTTCATGAAAGTAAATAATACCTGTTACTGCTAGTGGAGAACATGACATGCCGAGTAGGGACGTCGACAGCAGCGTCCTTCATTGGCTGTTTGGGTAATATTTAGAGATTCTGACCCACCTATATTATAATAAGTATTACCAGTTACGTGGACAGCCTGTGATACTCTGGGTAAATGGCGTGTTTTTTTTTGCATACTAATGAACCTTGGATTTAGTCACTTTGCAATGCTGTCATCTAGTTCTTCGGTCTGGAACTTTGGCTCTAATAAAACAGTCAGTCTGAAACTTGATCTTCTTTTAAGTAGTCTCATAAAAAATTTGAAGGAAGAATCTGAAAGATCGACAATTCAACGTTTTTAAAACATCTAAGCAGATACACACACACAGTGTTTGTGGATCATTGTATAATAAAGATTGTGCATTTTGTGTTTCACTTTGTGTCCAGTCTCGTTTCTTCATTTAACAGCAATTCAACCAATAAGAGCTTTATTACTTTGTAATTCATATCTTGATCAAATCTATAGTTATCAATGAACCTTTCCAGTGTAGCTCTCAAATTAATTCAGTTTCATCTGGATACACTACAAATCCAAACATAGGGTAAAGAAGAAGGGGATGTCATATCATTATGTATAATTCAGGTGGGTGAATGTACTCACTTGCATTGATGCATTTTCTTTGTCACAACAGACAAATATCTGAAATAGAAAGCTCCTGTTGTTTCAAAGTACTGGACCTAGGATCTGACTAGTAGCAAGTCAAATTGGATGGTTAAAACAGACCTAGCACTGCTTTTAGCACTTATTACAACCAGGGAGTTCTTGTCATATCACTCAGTCAGTGTAATGCATCTGCCACATTTGAAACACTAATAAATCTAACACTGTGAGGGCTGTAATGGCTTCATCAACAGAGTGATCTATGTACTTGGTTTTGTGTTTTACTCTGCTGATAAAAACTTAATAATTGTATTTTAGCACATAAACAAACCAGCTTGAAGTTGAAGTATGTAAAGTGTGCACTTATTCATATAGATGTGGAGGTAGTCAACCACATTGTAGACAGGAACAGTGTGTCTGCAAATTCTTTGAAGACTGTAGTGATTAAAGGCCGGTCCTAGCCTGCAAGTAAAACACCTGTAGCTTTTATAGGTTTTGATTACTTTCGCAAGTGGGCCAAAGCTTATCCATTGGTTGACACTTCAACAAAGTCTATGAAAAATAATTTAGTCAAACAGCATAAAGTGATTTAGAACATCTGAGAACTCCATACAGATAAAGGAACAAACGTCTACAACCAGTTGTTTGCAGAGTTATGCTTAATTCTAGTCAAGGTGAAGTCACACACTTCATTGTATTATCTCCAGTCTGATGGTTTGACTAAACAGATTATATTGAATACTGGTGAATTTTGTAAATCCTAAATGAACTAAGTGGAATAATTACCTGTCATACATAATTATGATGTACAATGTAAATGGTTGTTTATACATTATGTAGATTGATGTATGGTCTATCTCCTCATACAGATGTCCCACAGACTAACACTGCCACATAAATTAGATAAATGCAAAATTGCCGTGTTTAAGTATTGTTCTAGATTGCATAATTACTGAATATGTTTAAATGAGGTCATAATTGTTATAATAATATAAACTTGAGATTAGGGATGAACTGAAAATAGTTGGATTGGGAAGAGGAGAAAGGGGTATGCAAAAATGTAGTTCATTTTCTTTGATATAGTAGCAAATAATATTGAAGTAAGGAATTTTCAACTAGTTATATTTCATTAGAAGTAATATTTCAGATACACACAAAATGTGAATGCCTAATAATGTCTTTTACAAAATACCATTTGCTCTTATCACTAATCTCTATTTTTATGGAAGAAGGAAAAAACTTTAGAACCTGCATATTACACTTTAACCCTGGAGGTGCTAACCTGTTGAAATGGCTGTTTAGAAATTTTAAACAACGTGGATGCTTCTTAGCTTACACTTCAGTGATCTCTTCAGGTGAAGTTTGCAATGAAAACATAAGCAAGTAAGACCATTGAAAAGACATGGCTGGGTCATTGACCTCAAGTATGTTTTCCCCTTTTTCACATAGGGAAGGATCGTTCTTCTGAACATGTTGTCACAAAATGAACACCTGACAGCTTGATGAGTTGTTAAAATAGAATAAAATACTCTATTTGCTACAATCAAGGTTTGACTTGCTTCCAATGGCTTGCAGTGTCAGACTGTTCTACTAAAAATTGACTTCTCTTTTCAAATCATTCATTGTTCCAGGATATCTCTCATACATAAATGTGCCATATAGTATTTGATAAGTGGTGAAATTACGTAGTTGCACTTTCAAAGACCTCACCAAACTTTTGTGTCTTTTATTTGCTCTTTGAAAAGAGAAGTGACTGCTTTCACAATTTTGTAGAACCGGAAGAGATTTGAAACAAGATAAACCAAGACTGACAAGACAGTTCGGATTACTCTGGGAAGAGATGAGGACAGATACTGGTGCTGTATCTACCTAATTTCAAATAGTTTTAATAATTTTGTCTTTGTTTTCAATTATTTCTTGATGTCATCTCTCAGAATGGCTTTACTTCAAAAATCTCTTTTACAAGAGAGCACAAACAGAAGTTATATTACACATGCATTGAATATCTCACGATTTGGAGAGTACAATATTTAGTATGTGATTACCACAGTAAGTGTTAAATACAAGATGCTACTATCCTCGATTTGGAGTTTGAACTCCTATAGTATCTTTCTGGCATACTGGCACTTTCACAATAACCTTGACCTCTAAAGGACTCTAGAGGACGATTGAACTTTGGAAGTGTTTAATACTGTTTAGGATAGTCCTTCATCCATAAGATCCACAAGGAACAAAAACACAGAACTACTTCCCTAATATCATTCAAGTCTATAAATCATACACAGAGGGTTAACTGTTCAGGTCTTGAAAGATCTGTTGTCTCATCTGCTTGAGCAATGAAACATTTATTATCATTTATACCACAGGTTCTCAACCAAGGGTCTGCAATCTCTGGAAGGTTCCTACAGAACACAGTCATTTATATATATAAAATTTGAAATACATTATTTTATCTCTAGTGTGTTCACCAGATTTATTCCTTGCAGAGTGGAGAATTCTATGCTAATTGTTGTAAAATGTAAAACTAAATATGAAGCCCAAGTTATAATTCAGTTCACCATTTGTCACCAAGTTATACCAGTTTCACGGAATTCCACCCCTCATTAGTAGTTCTGGACAAGGTCAAATTGAAAAAATAAGACCAGGATTCTTATAATTGTGGATTGTATATTATATGCATGATGTTTTTTAGTTGTCTTTTACCCACCACAGTGGTGAATCAAATGATAGATTGGGTTGAGTAATTTAGAAGAATAAACTTGTAACATCAATACTACATATTCTTCAAGTCTTATATAAACATAGATTCATTGTGATGGGTAAAAGACAAAATAAAAACAACATATATATAAATTGTTAGTCTTAACACCATGCTAAACAGGATAAATATATGTTTTACACATATTAAAAAACTGAAAAAGATTGTTTACAAAGAACTTATTAAAATGAAATTTTTGTTTAGGCCTAAATAAAGAAATGATTCCTCTGTTAATATAGAAAGTATTGCTAATAAAGATTAAATACAAGGTATTGCTACTACGATTCTCTTATTTACATACTAGCCAGTTCTACTACAATGTACTTATTTCACTTCTTGATTATAAATCAGTGATTCCCAACCTTTTTTAAACCACAGACTGGCAAAATCTTTATAAAAAACTTACAGAGGAATAAAAAATATATGTGAACTATAGATACGAAGTACACAGAATGTAGATAGTTACACACAAGTTTGAAAGGATTTGAAATTTTAATTATGTGAATATTTATTCAGAAAGAATTATATCTTCACAATGTTTCTTTGGATCATCAAACATTCTTGCAATAAAGGATAAGAAATTGGGAATCACTACTATTAATTATGTTATATTTCTGCATTTATTTAAACAAGTTACTGCTACTTCAAACTAAGGAACAGTCCCCATGCTTATATATGTATATAATATCCGTGCTACAAAGTATAGTAGATTTGTATGTTTATATATACAGTATCCATGCTACAAAGTTGAGTTGGTTCCTGGGTTTATGTAGAAGGAAATATAGCTAGAAATTATAGCTAATCCTTATTTATATACACGGCACCAGTGCTACAAAGTATGATGGTTTTTTCTGAACTGTAGCTATAAACACTAGTATTCTGTTTGTATGCTACAAAAAGTATAGTGGTTTTCTTTGCAATACAAGATACTGGAATAAAAGTATGGTTGATTCTCTGTGTTTACATTGACAGGGCTGTTCTGAATTGTAAGAGGTTTTTATTCTTGCAATACATGGCTGACTTCTGAGTTTTCCTATTTCTATACAGTGTACTGGAGCTACAAAATATTGTTTAGGGGTGTTTTTATTGGCAGGACTGCTGCTATAAATTGTGGGGGAATCTGATTTATTTACAATGTACTGTTACAACAAACTTTGTGGGTTTCACCGTTTATATTTGATTTTCATACTTCAAAATGTTTCTTGTGGTTATGCATAAAGGATCTACTATAATTGTATTAAAACCTTTAGTGAGTAAACATTCACATAAAAACACTACTCAAAACCATGGCCAATTCTGGTATTCAAGTAAAGGGGACTACTATAAACAAGGGTGTATGTAAGGGTTTTTATCACTGCTACTGCTACTACATACTACATCATTAGGTTGAAAGCACCCTCGTTAACATGTAGTGAGTTTGGTTGCAGATTATATTTACGCAATACAGAACATAAACCTTCATTGATTTTACACTATACGGATTTAAGTAAACACAAAAATGAGTCTGTAAACATTATTTTACTAGATTTTTGTAATACATGTGCTACTTAGTTATTAAGATAAGAACTGGTAAAATTATACAACTGTTCATTGTAATTTAAACATAATTTCATTGACCGAAAAATAATGATTTTATGTGTTAATGAAGTTTAGCATATTATTCTTATTAACATGAGCTACCAATCAGATACACAAAAACAGCTGCAAGTTTACAAAAATGTCAACATATGAAGAATGTTTGAAGTAGATATAATCTTAGAAAATGAGAAGAACAGTAACCTTAAAAAGGTCCTTACATATGTATTAGTCAGTAGTAAAAGAAGAAAGACATAAGCCACCATCTCTAGCCAATTATGTGGACGGATTGACTTCAGTATTATCTCACACTAAACCAACAATTGTATTCTTTATATAGATTTTAATGATTGGTTTGTAGTTAGACACGCTGTTTCTGGCAGCTACAAATTAAAAATATAATAAAACGTGTTCTTTGAAGCACTCAGAGTTACAACATAAAAACAGTTGAAATTACATAAAATGAAACTGTCTTGAAGACATTCAGAGAAAGAGTTTAAGTAAACAGAAATAACATTACAGTTCTGTTTTAACACTATGTGATAGATGAAGCATAAAATCAATTATAAATGAACAGTAATCTGAATAGTTTAAACTTGTTTAGATTAATAATAATAGTCACAACCAAATCATTGCTTGTCTAATATTTACAATTTTCAAAATAGAAAGCAATAAGTCAAAAGGTAAGTAGTAATTCAAAGATGTATTTTACATACTTAACTTGAAATATGAAGTTAAAACCTGTGTAACAATGCTAATTATTTGTTTAATGGTTCCAAGACTGATAGCCTTTTTCTTAATACCAATTAAAATCATAGTAAGAACAATTTGAAGTTCACAATAATAAGTGCTGCAAATTACTATCCTAATGTACTAATGTACCTACTTAAAACAAATTATGCATTTTCTTTGTTTTTTTATTTGAGTCATTTACAAACATAATAATTATGCTACTATGATAAGCATTACTTTACACTATAATAAAAGTCTCAGTAATTATTTTTCTTCCAATCAACAGCTTCACATGATTTACAACACTGTTGACAGGAAAAAATCAACCTTTATGTTAATCATAATTGCTTTGGCACAATTTCTAGAAGTAGATAATATATTTTTCAAGACACATGAAATCTCAATATAATAATTCATAGATACAAATTTAACAGGAATATTAAACATACAGCTTCATGTCTTTTCATAAAGATTGTCTTCTTCATCTTCATATTCTTGTGTCAAGGCTACCTGTTCCTCTTTTGCATCAAAATGGACTCCAGCAGCAGTTGGAACTCTTTCGTAGTCTCTTGGAAGTTGCTGAGTTTTGTAGAAGCTGCCTGATTGAACTTGCAGAATGCCAAAAATAACAAAAAATAGAAGTACCGATGAGCCACTGATAATAAACACAATGGCAACAGCACTTTGAGTGGAGATGCGGTTCCCATTTGATGCTGTTCCATCCTTATGACTATTATGGCCAAACCATATGCTGCGGGGATGACCAGGAGACAAAGTACATTGTCCTGAAAAGCAGATACTTTATAAATTGTATGTTTTTATTTTTTTGTAGGACTGACAAATTACTTTACAAATTCTATACTTTTCATAAACACTCAAGTAAGAAGGCAAAAGCTGGTAGAATTACACATACTCAATAATGAAAGAATCAGTCAACATAGTAATTTATTACATAAATAAATAGACATTCTGAAAGAGAAGCCTGTGTTTTCTCTACCTGAAACATTATATGTTCAAAGACTACTTACTTGGGGTTCCATGTTTGTTTATTGTATGATAAAATATCCTGAGAGTTTTAATATTAGATTACTGAAAACAAAGAAAGTTAACACAAACAACCTATCAAAAAACAAAGTTATAATTTCCCTATACTGAAAATGTATTTCCAATAGGTACTTACCTCCCCTCACATAAATAGTTATTGTCCTTCAGTACTGCCCTCTATATGCAAAACAATGTTTTGCACATGCCACAAGCCTTGAAGCTCGCACATCTGGAATTGACTGATTCCAATGCATTTTGTATACAAATCATCATGTGACAACCCTCCACCAATAAGAGAATGACATACTCTCTTGAAGCATGCGACTCTCTCTCTATTCAATTCTACCAAACTATCAATGGAAATGAGAATCAGGGAAGAGAAACAATCCAGAAGAGGGGAAGGAAGGAGGAAACCTGACATTGTAGGGATATAAAAATCTATCAACTCGTACAGAAGAAAATCAATGGATGGTCCCAATAGAGGGGTGTGTAAAAACACCCACCCCAAAGAGACTAGAATGTGAGGTATGGAACAGGAAAAACACATCCAGTTGGAAAATTCAACAACCCTAGCAGACTGTGGAAGAAGTATTTGTATATGTGAAGACTACCCCCATTCAGAAGTAGCTAACTAAAGCTATACATCCAATGAATAGTGTAAGTAAAATCACCCCCAAAAAGTGGAAGTCACGTAAAATGCAGACCACACCCCAAAAGACATATGGTACCAGACCAGTCCAAAGGGCAGGGCACAAAACTGGAACTGAATCACATGATGAAATAACCTAAAACAGCACCCTGAAAAATGGAAAATAAGAATGAGCATACTCCAACATACAGAAATAGCAAACCCAAATGTGATCAAAGACTATATATGAAAGCGGAGAAGACCCAAGAAGTGATTGAGGTGGAGAAAAATGATGAATGGAGAAAACCTGTTGGTAAAGGACAGAAAATTGTTGGGAATGTAAAAGAATAAAGATGACTATCTCGAATTGGAGCAAAAAAAAAAAAATTTAACATAGCATGGCAGATATCCTACGTGATGCTAAATGTACAGGAGGGGCCCCAAAAAAAACAGACTGGTGGAGAAAAAAATCTGACCATAAGTCCCTATTAGCAGTGGACAGGAAAAAAACAGCAGTGTCCCACCCAAGAAGTTCCCAAAAGGATAGAAGCCATGTATTGAGGGAAAGAACAGAAGATGGCAACATGGAGGGAAGGAGGAGGAGGTATCCCTTGAAAATCCCTAAATATAGTTAACACACCAAAGAAAGGAAGTGGAAGGTAAACATTACCCATTGGATTCAGTCAATTCCAGATGTGGGAGCTTCAAGGCTTGTGGCATGTACAAAACATTTTTTTGCATATAGAAGGCAGCACTGAACGAGAACAGCTATTTAAGAGAGTGGAAATAATGAAACCAGTATCACGCTGGGATTCATGATTTATATCTTTTAATCCATAAGTATTACTTCAATATTGGATATCATAAGTGTTGTTAAAGCCTCAATCAGAGCAGTTGCTTTAGACATCATAAAAATAAATTTAATATTTCCTGTAACTTGATATTGCCATTAAATACTATTTTATGTAAAATGTTTAAAAATTCACACTACATAATAAACAGAATTTACTAAGACATGAAATTTTTGTAAAGTTGTATTCTTCATATTAATCATTTATATATGTTGCTAT
Source organism: Limulus polyphemus (assembly GCF_000517525.1). Classification (NCBI taxonomy): domain Eukaryota; kingdom Metazoa; phylum Arthropoda; class Merostomata; order Xiphosura; family Limulidae; genus Limulus; species Limulus polyphemus. The sequence continues at coordinate 253,300 of NW_013666405.1, forward strand.
AAAGCCTATGATCACAACTTTGTGACTACCTGTGGCCACAGTTAATTTTCCTCTAGTTAAATGTTGTTAATTTTTCTTCTTAAGTTAATGATAATGAACTTTTACATAAAGTGGGCACATATTTGTAACTAATTTACTTTTCTCCAAATAAGATAACAGAGATTTTGTGAACTACGTGTTTATACGTAACTTTGATAAAATTAATTGCAAAATTGACATTAAATTCAATTTATACAAAGATGAAAATATACTGGTAGGTTCTTACCTGATGGGCTACAGTCACAACAAGGATTAGGATGTTTTGAGAGTATATGTTGTCTATCACAACATGGCATACACCTATTAAGTTCTATGTTCAAACGTAGGGGAGACTTGCAGGCATCACATTGATTTTCATGTGGTCCAAAACACCTAGCACAACTGAAATTGCACTTTTTGCATTTCTAGAAAAGAAAATTGTAGTTGAATTTTAAATGAATTGGAACATTTTAGTACATAAAAAGTTGTGATGAAACAGGTACCAATGGAGAAAAGTAGAAAAACAACTAGTACACTTGTGTTACATAAGACAACCTACTGAAGTATTCTGTTTTTGAAAAAAAAAAAAAAATTTTTTTTTTTTTTTTAGAAGAACAGTGTTTCGTGTTACAGAAGACATTATTTTAGTCTAATTAAATTGGTGTAGAGTAATTTTATAATTTTCAGATTTGTTGCACAAAATAGAGCATCAACATCATTTTCATGAAAAATCAATGACCAACCTCTCAAAAACTTAGCTAAGTATATTTATTGACGAATATTTGGGATATGTCTCTATCAAGAACACCTTTTTGACTATATGGGTTTAGTTGCAAAGCCTAAGTTAATAATATTTTAAGAGGAATACGGCACAGCAAAATGGTACTGTTGGGATAACAATACATTCCCCATATAATAATACCACCTTAACAATCTTTTGTTATAAACAATGTATGGTGTTGAAAGAAAAGTAAAAAGTTTCAGGATTTTCAATATTCAAGTTTCAAAGTTATAGTGTCACGTGCAAATAGTCATAATATGGATATATTCTTTATATACTGAAATACTAAAAGTTAAGGGAATAATAATAAAAAAGTAAATTCTTAATAGTACTGTTCAGTCTTTGAATTGGCCAATAATTACTTCTATTAATATGAGAATAGACAATAAATAAAATTAACCATATTTTTTAGTTTATGGCTATATATATTCATTTTTATGAAAATAAACAGCCATTTTGGGCATTACAATCAAAACTAAATTTTTCTAATTTCATTACTTACATGTCCACATAAACAATTATTTCTGATGATCATAGGTATTAAGAGTTGAAGTACTAATATACGGTACTTTATACTTGGGTGTTTGAGTGAAGCTGTGCCACGGACCACTAGGTTCGAGGTGGTGAAACTAGGGGTCTTAACCCTACGTGCACAGATGAGGTTGAAGTGTGCATCAAGACATTTTACTGAGTTACATTCAAAATATAAACTACTTTATTTTCAATGAATATCACTAAATTAAATTTTAATATCATACAAGTTTTAATTTTGTTCACTTCAAAATGCCAATTTTCGATTTTCTCACCACTCTATATGATGTCCTAAGGTTAACTTGCAACAATCTTCTATCACATCCTCTATCTCACAAAATGTCAATAATTCTCTCTAATGTTTGCTGTTGGATTATTTATAACAACAGAAAGATAATATTTTATTTTACTGATTTCCACACAAAGCTAACTCATTTTGATTTTTTGACCATAGTGTTTGAATTATTCTGCCTATAGTTTCATTGTTGCTATCTGAGTTCATACTGATCAGACAAGAGAATTATTTTAAGGCACTTGTATCTTAATTAGAAAGCCAGATAGATTATACTAGTTATAGGACATTTTGTTTTTTGTGCATGTTAATATTTTGTGTTCTGAACTGCATATTTGAAATAAATAAAAATTATTTCATGTATTAATACCAGTTACAAAAATTTTGGGCTAAGTTTCAATGGGGCCAACAGCAAAAAAACAAAAGGCCAGACATAAATACTCAATTTCTTATTGTTTATGTATACTTTTTTTTTATTGTTATAAACATAACTAAAATGTAAAAATTAAAAATTTATTAGGTTGTATAAGAAGACATTTATGAAAAAAAAAATTCTGTGAGATCTGCATGCTAGAGGCTCATGAATTATGTAATTAATTTATTAAACTTAAGCTAGATACTCACTATGCAATTTAGTTTTATTACACAAGTCAAAGAGCAATAAAATTAAATGAAAACAGTTGGGACATAGAACTGAAGATTTTAGGATAAACAACTGTAACTGTCTGTTACAATCTGCAGTCATTCAAGAAAGAAAAAAAGGGAAACTTAGATTTAAGTCATTTTCTTTTTGTGGTGGTTACAAGGTTAGTGAAATCGACTGAGACTATACAGTGTTAGGATAGAGAAAATATCAGATAAAATATAAATTTTTAATGAAAAACTTGATATACACTTAGGAGGTTCTAGGAATTATGCAAGCAAATTTGAAACTGTAAGATGTACTTTATTCTTAACATGAAAATCATCTTGCACTCAGACTAATGTAAGTCAGAATGAATAAAGTAAATTCAGAAAAATACTTTATCAAAAATTCTGATTTTGTGTGTGTGTGCAATACACCTTTAATGTTTACTAAAAGATCATAAATTTCATGAAGACTCATTAAGTAAATTTGAAATCATAGTAAACATTAATTCTTCAGTACAGGCTCAATCCAATGAACTGACTCTATGAAAATACGGTTGAGGATGAGGAAGAAACCATTTGAAGAGCATAAATAAGACGAGCTCAGAGAGTCAAACACAATAGCAGTTTGTATACAATCACCATTGGTAATACAGAGAATTGACAGAAAGCCAGACATCATCTAGGGTGATCATATAGAAATATTTTAATAATCACCAAGAAAATGAATCCACTGGCCAGCTTCATGATCCAGCAGTCACAGCACTTACAACAGTGAAGACAGCCCTACCCATGCTACTACACTCAAGGCTGTCACATCCATTAAGCTTGCAGTTGTTATCAAATCAAATGAGAATCTGCAAATTAAGCAGGAAATTTAGCAGTTTAACCTGTTAGTCTTGGGGCTAGAACTAAATGCTAACAAAAGCAAAGTGAAAGAGAGAGAAGAACCATGAAGCATATAACTACTAAGTCCTAAAATGGCTTCAAAACTGAAAAATGAGCAATAATAAAACTGAAGTCTGCTGATGAAGGTTCATGATGTGGGTGAGAAGTGTACAAGCAATACAGCTATAAGCAGGTCTTGCAGTTAAAAGAAAGTAGGTTTTTGGGATGCTTGAACAGTAATCTCCTTGATTGAGCTAGCCCCCATTTAAATGGTACAGAAAGTGAAATGGACATATGGGAAATGAAGCAACTAAACAAGTTAGAGGTAACTTTGGACAGAACAGTGAAAGAATTGACACAAGGCAGTGGAACAAGTTTCAGTAAACTGACCATTAACTCGTATGGACAAGTTATCTGACAATAATGCACTTTGATGTACAATGTGAATTAGCCACTGTTTAATTGATTCCTATCAGTGATGAGCTTTTCAGATAACAGTTAGTAAATTCTAATGTTAGAAATGCTGAACAAAATGTTGTAATGAAATCAAATTAAGCTAATTAGGTGTTAAGTTCTGTAACTGAAATTTAAAAAAAGCTTCAAATGTGAAGAGTAAAAAATAACTGCTCAATATAAAGGCCATCAAAAGGTGGTATAGTGTAAGTGAAGTCACAAATCATATAAATCAGTTTCTTTTCAATTGTGTTTAAGTCAGTAAAACAAAGCAAAAAAGTTCATTTGTCTAAAATCATGTGTGAAGTACATAAGCAGCATGCAATAACATATAATCTTTCAAGTTTGTCTCAAATACTGTAAAAAATTGCAGCATAAACAAACAAGTAGTATCATAGCTCATTTGTTTCAGTTAAGTAATTTATCAAATTGTAATGAAGATGACTAGAAACATCTTTTCTGGATAATTAAAGTTTCAAAATTCTTTAATGCTTTTTTCATTGTTCAGACTTTTCACTTAGTACAAAAAATATGTGAATTACATTTATTTTGGCGACATTCATGGATGTGTATATGCCCAATATAAGAGACAATGGGTGTGATATGTGCACTATCCATCCAATGAATTTGACTAACTTAGTATTTAACTATAATTTCCAATACTGAAAATAATGAACACACTGTCAGAAAATTTGATGTCTTACAGACTACTCTACTTCAATACAAGAGAAACAAACAGTAGGATATACAATAAAGGACATACTACACAGAAAGATTTATTTCAAATTCAATTGTGTTTGCTTATGTTAGTGTAAAACTGAATTATCTTTAAACGTAATGCAGATTATAACTGTACAAAGCATCATAAGTGGAATTATCTTATCGATAAATGTGAAATTATAGCCCCAGATTTTATTGAAATATAGCTTTTAGGCACTGTTGTAGTACAAAAAGTTTCCACACAATTTACATTTATGTTGTAAAAAGCAGATTCCTTACTTCAAACCCTAAAATGTGGGTAACTGAAGTATACTTTGTAATAGTTCATGTAAAGTTTCATGTTTTTATAGTTTTTAATAATATTATTACTGTTTTTCATAAAATTCATTAATATTATTTTGTAAGATCATAGAGAGGTTAAACAGCAGAAGAAATGGAATCCTGAAACTTGTAAAACTGTAAGTTGAAGCAACATTGGATTGAAATAGTGGTGAAACCAATTACATTGTTATATTTTTTGTTTGTTGATAGTATTGGTGGAATATCAGATACCCACTGTTGTTGATTTCAGCTAGTTGGTATCTATCAGATTTTGGATTTTCAAAGCTGAAGTTTAGTTTAATTAAGAGTTGACACATGGTCAGTCTGGTGGCCCAAAATAGCAGCATGTTTTCCTATCATTTTTATTAAATCTGGCTAGACTTCAGTATTATCAAAATTTTGTGGGGAGAAAATAAGAAACATTTTTAGAAGTTGCCTTTATAAACAAAGTGGTGTACTGTACAGTTTTATAGTAATTGAAGTTATGGTTTCCACTGTTCAAATCCTATCTAATATTTCTAAGCTGGCATGATGAAGATTTCTTCTACATGTAACATCCTAAAACAGTCTCCAAACTACTGAAAAATTTCTTAGGTTCGTCAGGTAATCTAAATTTATAAAATTTGTCAAAGCATGTAATAAGAAAGCATTTGTATATATTTCTAATATACCTTTAAAAAAAAAATCTAAAAAATTGTTAACTTCAGTTCAATTCTAAAGCTTGTTAGAACTGAATGTTACGGAATTAGATATAGCTTTAAATACTTAAACTGTCTCACAAAAAAGTTAAAGTAAGCCAAAACAGCTTTTTTATGTATGGACATGCCATCACAACTTTTATATGTAAGTTTGTTTAAACATGAAATTACACTTAAGGTTTACACAATTTGTACAGCATGCAGCAAAATGATCCAGCAATATATGTTAATCCACTTCCACATGTTCATAAATTTCATAAATACACCTGACAAACTGAGAAAATGTGGTGCAAGTAAGACATTCCAATGTATGTTTTCCTATCAATGTAAATAACTTCACAGATAACATTTTGCTTGTAGACACTGTACATTGCCAGTATTTTCTAACATACAGGGTGTGCCTTTAAAATGGAACTGTATGAATTATTACTAACTTGGAAAATACATTTTTTATAATTTCTGAAGAGCAATTTCTACAATGTATTCTTTGATACTTAAAATCACGATAATATTATGGAACAATTTACTCACCTTAGTTTTGTAGTCATAATATTCATCATCCAAACAAGGAATACACTTGCCATCTTGCTGTGTTGAATTCCCAGGACATGTTGTACATTCCATGTTACTTGGGCCTTTAAAAAAGTTTGATGCTTTTTCACTATTAAACTTATATTATAATATTTAATACTAGATAATGCTTATATCTCTCAGATAAAACAAAAACTGGAACAGAACATGTCTCATTACCTGAAAATACATCTATTCCTCTTCAGTTTATAGACCTGGAAAATATTTTGACTCTCAAGTCACATGAAGGGTTTGTTTGTTAAATATGGTAAACAAGTCTATCTCTCAATTGTCCAAAACATAAAGTACCTATTTTATATAGGTCCCACAATTAAAATACATATATAATAGAAATACCTGTACCCATTACAAACTAATACATGTATAATAATTTGTTCTTCTACTCCAGCAACTATGCACTCTAGTTTAACCAACATTTCTATAATTCATAAAAAAATGTTTTAATATTAAAGTGACCTTTTAAAGAATGCACAGTATTTGTCTTTCAGAGTACTGCAAAACATTTCTGCTAGACTTGAAAATATTACTTACAGTATCAGAGAGACTGTGACAAGATTAAACTTTATTAATTAAGTTTATAAAAACAATCTTATTTAATGCAGCCACCACACATTTCATCAAGTTGAAAAATCTTCCAAACACATTCAATTTCGGCAAATGCATTTAAAACAGGCAGTGCGTTTACACTTCATGCAAATATTTGAATGCTTCCACATCTATTTTCAATAAAACCTAAAGCATATTTACTGTATGACAAAGATGTTGTTCTATTTTTTAAACCATTTCATGACTGATTGGGGTAGCAAGATTATCCTAATTATATTTTTTTCTTGTTCATATTTTTGCTAAAATCTTACTTTGTACTATGTATAACTGACTTATCATGTAATTTCTAAAACAAGTTTAAAAGTACTAATGTAAACTGAGCTTTCTACTAAGAAATTAATATCACTAGGAACATGTTTGGTTTCTTTGTAGTTAAGCACAAAGCTACACAATGGACTATCTGTGCTCTGCCCACTACAAGTATCGAAACTCGGTTTAAGAATATGATGAAGGAAAAACAGTTACAACATATAATCTCCTGTGCGTGTTTTTTTTATTGTGAAAAATGGTGCAGAACATTTACAAACATCAACTGAATGGAAGGCATTGTTACTGAAATAAAGGAAACACAAGGCAAGCAGTGTTGTACTCTAACAAAAACAGAGACAAATTCCAATGTTAATGAAATTATCAGTCTCAAAGATAGGCTTGTAATAAATGCACATTTTTATGATAATCTGTGAAGCTATTTTATACACACCTCATGTTTTAATAATTATGTAAAATGAAAATAAGAGCTCAAAAAAGGTAAATCCTGAGAAAAGTTTAAAAAAGTGTGGTAACCATGTCAGGATTTTATGTATGTGTGGATGTACAGAATTCTTTAGTTAGTGTCTATGATTTGGTCGTGATACATTTTAACAATAAACAAACAGCATACAGTCCACTTGTTTTAAAATAATGTATTAAAACAAGCCAAGCGTATATACAAATGTTTCTTACACAGTTAATCAACATAGTTGTATCCAGAGCTTTAAGTAATTGTCTCTTTTCCTCAAAGTCCACACAGGCTGGTTCAGTTATGTTAGAACACAATTGACGAGACAAATTATACTCCTCTGCTCTGTTGTTACAATACAGTCAAAGATAATTTCACTTGCATTACTCTGTTGTTTGTCAAAATTGTATCCAGAGCTTTAAATAATTGTTTCTTTTCGTCAAAAGTCCACACAGGTTTGTTCAATTACTTTATAACACAACTGACGAGACAAATTATTCTTTACGGCTAAACTCACAAACACACAAAATCGCTTCTAAAAGTAACTAAATTTAACACTCGAGCTATTCTTAAATTAAAAGAATTGTGAATGTCTAAAAAACCACATTACCCATCTCAGCCACTATTTAAATTTATCATCTCCATGTAACAGAACTTTTTAGGTACCTAAATGAAATGATTGGCTTATATTTGTAGCTATTATTGATATATATGCTTTGTTCATCATTATTATGTTTTGTCATAAGTATTATTTCTTTATTAGTGTAATCTTATAAATATGATTATTTCATTCATTATTTGTATATGAAATAATGTATTTTGGTTGTCAGTATAATCTAATATGATACTTTAAATTATTTTCCACTGATTAACAGAATTTATATTGATATGTTTGAAGTCTTTTGAAAGTAATATCTTACTGCCATTAATTATACAAGTTTGTGTGGTCATCATATATGTGAAAAGATATATAGATGTTTAATGTGTAAAGATTGTGTGGTCATCATATGTGTGAAAAGATATATGGATGTTTAATGTGTAAAGATCATGTTAATAAATAAACAGTGGTACAAAACCTATTTGATGAGATTGTTTAATACCAGAAATTACTGTTTCCATTGAAAATAATAAAAATTAGTTTCCTTCAGTTTCTGAAATGCAAAGGCTTGCACAAATTATAATTTATTTCTATTTTGTTGAATAATCAATCATCTAGGTCAATCACTAAAGTTCAACATACCTTTACATGATTCACAACTGTGATGACAAGGAAGGCATTCTGTGATATTATTTCTGGAGGTGTATTTATAATATCCCTTAAGACAAGACTGTAGACATTGTCCATTAAGTAAAGCATGTCCATTAGTGCAAGAGGAGCACTCATATTCAGTTCCCTCAATGCATGTGAAACATGAGGAATGACACTGTTGGCACTTTCCTCTTGTGTCTCTAAACCACCTGTGAAAAAAGCATGTGAAAAACATGTTTTAAGAAGACTGACTTCAACTTAATATATTCACTGCCTATGATGCAAGAAAAAGAAATAAATTAAAAACTGGTTTCAATTATTTCTCACCTATTTTTCTTGGTCGAATCACACAAATTCATCACCACACATTGACCGTTATAGTTTTAATACTATAACTTCTAATATATCCTGTGTATCTTCACAAAATTTCACAAACTTTCAGTAAGTGTAAAGATTGTTTTATAGATAAAAAACAATACAATATAATTAAGTATTTTTACTCAAACTTTCTCAAAAAGTTGACTGTTCTGAGTGCAAAGTGATTTCATGTTAAGATTAAAAATATTTTTCTTCCTCTCAAAATTGTCAAATTTTATTTACATAATCTCTAATACATCCTAAATAAATTTCAAACATTTTATTTAGTAAAACTTTATATTTTATCTGTTATTTTCTCTACTATAACTCAATACAAAGTTAGTTAACTTGACTGACCTCATAACCACAATAATAAAATACAAAATAAATCTAAATTACCATTTTTTCTTTCTAGAATGACTTCAAATTATAACATGAAACTACATTTGTTTATCCTAAATAGCTTAAATCTCATAACAGTGTATATCTGTTTCTACTTAAATGTTATTGTTCTTTGCCTATTGAAATATGTCTAACTAATAATTCAGCCACACAAGCTGTAAATCACTTGATAAACATATAACTCACACTACCCTATCTAATTACGTAAAGCACGAGCTATTCCCGAGATGCTCACCAGCATTCCTCATTAACATTTTTATTATTATTATTAATTTTTCTTTATCTTACATAATCTAACCTCATCTACTGTAATAAGTTTCTAATTTTTACATGTTATTAACTTTTATAATAAGTAAAGATAAAGAATATATATTAAAAAAACATAATACATACCTGGATCTTCTTTTGTTTTTACTGTTGAATGTCAATGAAATTTAACCCAGTGTTTTTTAAACTAATGGTACTACTATACTAAATAATTTTTTATTTAATTAAATAATGCACCTAAGAACACAGAATAATAACACATAAAGAGCAGACAACATCTGATAAGCATCATAATATTTTTGGCTTTCTAACTATGTGATAAGAGCCATTAAAAGTTCATCAATGTATTTCCCGTGGGAACAGAGTTTAAACTGGAAGCAAAATAGACAATAGAAAACAGCTTTGGCTTTCTATTGGTTTTAAATAATACAGTATTAAAATCAGAGAGAGAGAGAACTATTGGCAAGTTGTGAAAGAAAGAATGTGACAGATGGGCATGAGAAGAAGGGTCTGATTTTCTATTTTATGGCTCTGTAACCAAATAAGACTGAAGACTATGAAAATTATACTTTGCCTGCATGATAACAATATTATAATGAGTAATTTATGTTAAAAGTCCATATTTCTCAGAGGGGTGATAAATTAGAGAAGAGGGGGATACCTAGAGAATAAATGTCACAATTCTCATACAAGGGTAAGATCAAGGAATTACTTAAATATTTCTTTATAAAATTAAGAGCTTAAAACTTATGTAATATTAAATTTAACATTTTCCTTATCTGAAAATGTATTTCCAATAGATATTTGCCTCTTCACCCAGAAAGCTATCTTCCTCATGCATCTGCCTTAGAGATTTGCATACCACTAGCCTTTCGGCAACTCCCATCTAAACTTACGAGATTCCTCATGATTTGCACCACTTCATAATGATACAATTATGTACCAATAGCCCTCCATCAATAGAAGGGTGATATAACCTCCCTGTGCACTAGCTTCCTCTATAGTTCTTCACTCATGATAATATTCATTCTATGATGAGGCAAGTAAAACTAAAATGCACTGGAAGTGGGAAAGAAGGGTGGGAAGTGTGAACAGAGGTATCTGTCAGAAATACATTTTCAGGTAATGAAAATGTTAACTTCCAAGGCAATACACACCTCTTCATATAGAAAGCTAGAATCCCACTTTAATTTAGTGAAGAGACCAGTGCAAAAGTTACCTAGATGAACTCCCTTCAGAAAGCACTCGAAAGAAACCCATGGAGTGTGACATCTAATGACTAGGACTCCTTAAAGGGCACACTTGTGGAATACTGCATCTCATCTCTTCCAGGGTATACTCTTCACCCAGATTGGAAAGGAGGAAGAAGCACACAAGCCTCATGGGTATGGGTAGAATAAGAACATGGCCATCCGAGGACTTGTACACAAGAGGTCAGAGAGCCAATTTGTGTAGCATGGTTGGGGTATGTACAGACTGTACCAAGTGCACACCTCAACTCTACCATCAGACTTATTGGACCGACACAATCTGCAGGAGGAGAACACTGAATACGTGCCATGTTGTCTTTGTCAACACTTGTAGGAGGAGGGTACGATATGCTAGTAAGTGCACATCTCAACTATACTGAACAGAAGATGATTGCAGTTAGTTGGTGGAACCTCTCCAGTCCACATCCAGGTATGCGTCTTCTGGTCCACAGTAGGAGTAGGGCCTCAACAGACTTCACCTCATGACCAGAAAGCAGAAGAGAAATGTAACTTCCATTCCAACAACCCACACCTGGTACACGTGCAGGCCCAATACACAACCAACACCAGGCCACCTGGGAGTCTGACATCCAAGCAATGGTAGTAATAGGAAATGCAAATGTGGTGGAGAAAGAAGGACTGGGGAAGAAAATACCTTGAGATATAAGGAAAGGTGAAAGATGGTAGATAAGGCAGCCCAACAACCCTTTTTCAAACAGCCAGATAAAAAAAGGAGGAGAGATGGCCCACAATGAAACAGCCAGGAGGAATGTGACAACAGACGGATTAATGATAAGAAACATGTCACTTACACTGATAGATGGACAACAAGAACATAATTCCTGGATGGAACAATGATGCATGAGGTTAGAGCAATAGAGAAAGTTTGGGAGGTAGGGGAAGAGGGGTACAGGTAGACAGAATGCAAAGAAGAGGGAACCAGAGTTGAGCTAGCCAAAGAGGTGCAACTTGAAGGACATGACAAGCAGTGTCATGAATCAATGCTAGGATCCATGGCAGAAGTCAGAGAGGTGAGTAAGCATACATGAAAAGATGAAACTAGTCCGAACTGAAAGCTTCGACAGCCAGGGCTGAATGATGGGGTATGGGAGACCAAAAGAGGGGAAGCTTGGAAATGAGAGGTGTGGCAAAGCCATTGACATGCAGAGTCCTCAGAAGAGAGCACACCCACTGAAAAACCTGAGGGTAAAGAAACCACTCCATGGGCAGAATACAATCCGGCTGAAAGAGCTGGTCCACAATGAGGTTCATAGCACCCAGAACATGACATTCAATGAAGCAAACCCACTGAGAATGAGCCAAATAAAGAAGGTCAAGGGTTTAACAACAAAGGGTCCTGAATATTGTGCCACCATGATGATTGATATAGGAAACAATGGTGGAGTTGTCAGAGTGAACCATAACCAAATGATCCACCAAGAGGGGGAAGGAAATGGGAACATGCCCAATGCATAACAAACAGTTCGAGCATACTGATGTGAAGTGAAGCCTCATAGTGGGTCCAGGTGCATGATGTAAGCTCATTCAGAGATGCCCCCTATTCCAAGAGGGAAGCATTGTTGAAGAGGTGTAAATTGGGTTTAAGTGGAGGTATAGGCACTCCAACAATAGTATTGGGGCAGTCTAGCCATGAAGGAATGTCTGTGAGAAGTGGAGAGAACAAGAGAAACATATGAGCACAGCACAATGGAATAATGGTTCCAGAGAAGCCATGATCCCAAAAGTGATAGAACTTCTCAAGCAGTATGAGTAAGAGAGGCTCACATCCTGGTGGCAGAATGTTCCAGCACTTGCAAATGAAGAGGAGAAGGTTCAGCTCAGCTGAGAAAGGAGTTGAAAAGCACTCCCAGGTGGATGAGGTATTGCATATGGGTAAGAAAGGACTTAGAAATTTTGAGAAGCCACTCTAGATAGGTGAATTTCCAAGGAAGAAAAGAAGTGTAGAGGTGAGCCTCCTCCTGCAAATGGGACAGAAGAAGCCAATTGTCCATATAGTAGTCGAACCGTAGACCAAGTCTGTGGAGATAGCTGTTGAAGTCATACAGGGCTGACACAATGCCGAGCGGAACAGCTCTGAACTGGAAGATAAGATCATGATGAATGAATCAATGGAAATGTCTTGAAGACTGTTCAAAGGGAATATCAAGGAATGTGTCTGAGATGTCGACCTTGATCATACACAGTCCAGGCAAAAAGAACCAGCAGAGGGAAATTTTCCATACAAAAAATGAAGGATGATCAAATAACAATTAATACAGGAAAGGTCGATGACCAGCTGCCAGTTTTTATTGGGGACCATGAAGAGGTGAGAGTAAAATCTCAGTGAAGGGTCATGCATTCTCTCGATGGCCTGTTTGTGCAAGAAATTTAACACTGCATCTTCCAGACATTGAAGATAAATGGGATCTGAAGGAGAAGTAAACAGAGTGAGGGCTGAGAAGCAGAGAAGTGGAAGGATAAGCTGTGGGAGAAGTAAAGAGTGACTCTGCAGATAGGTGTTCCCAAAGATGTGCATACTGCAGCAGATGAGCACCCAAAAAAGTCTGAATCCATCCTGTAGTCACTGATGAGCCCAGAAAAACTAACATCAGGCCAAAGATTGTCAAGTAGAAGGAGAAGGACAGAAAGAAAGGGAATGAAAAGCAGGAAACAGGAGGATTAAGATGAGACACGGTAGAAAATGTTGAAGTTGGGATAGGCAAGAAACTAATGACGTTAGGAAGGACTGATGCCAGGCAGCCTCTGTCCATGGTTCAATGGAATCAGGAATACCTCCAAAAACAGAAAGGTTAGGAAGAGGTCACGTAAAAAAGGAGGAAAGAAGGCAGATATGGAACAGAAGGGTATCCCTACCCAACAACAGAATGAGTAAGGAAAGGGCAGAAGTAACAGTATGGGACATGGAATGGGAATCGCCAGTAAAGTCATCTGGGGCTTGATGAAGTGTTTCCAACATGAAATGCAGGGAGAAAAGGTAACAAAGCACAGAAAGTAGGATTAGGCAAAGATGAGAGAATTGAGCACTGGAGAGTGATACTGACACCAGTAGGTCAACCCCCCCAAACAGGCACAAAAAGACTCCAGAAATGGGAAGTTCAAATAACAATAGGCGATGATAAGTGAATCTGACATGGGAGGAGAATGAGGCATCAAACCATGGAAATGGAGTTGACCTAAAAAGGATGTAGCATGGACATAATATCAGGAGAAGAGGGCAAAAACGAAAAATTTATTAGGGTGAGAGATGTGAAGGAGGGAATGTGAGGAGTCATAAGATATGGGAATGGCAGATAGAACAGAGCATACCTGATTGATAAGGTCCCTATAATGTGAGGAAGTCTAAACAGTCTCCTCAATAGGGAGAGAGGATCCTAAAGCATAATCAGATGGAGGAAATAAATGGTCAAAGTCATCTTTCTCATGATATTCTTTCTTAGAAGAAATGCCAGCTGAATAGATGGGTGCCAAAACTCCCAGCTGCCTCCAGTAGCCAAGCTAGAAACTTGACTAGTGTGAAGATATTTCTCACTCAGTTCAGATGTTGAAGTAACACAACCTTGAGAGTTCATAGCTGATAAAAGAAACAAAGTCCTTTTATCAGACTACAAATCTCTAAATTTTAAGCAAAAACAAACATGTCTTAGTCAAGCAATGCCAAAGAAAAAGAATGAAGATCATGAGTGCATAAGTATAGATGGAGCTAGTGCACAAGGAGGTTATGTTGCTCTCCTATTGTTGGAGGGCTATTGCTGCATAATCATGTCATTATGCAGTGGTGCAATTCACAAGAAATCTCATGAGTTTAGATGGGAGTTGCCTAAAGGCCAGTGGCATGCAAATCTCTAAGGCAGATGCACAGGGAAGGTAGCTTTGTGTGTGAAGAGGTCTGTATTGCCTTGGAACTTTGATTTATTAACTATGTTTTGATGCCAAGTTTATTCATATACCACGACAGTATAGTAGTTTAATTATATCTTGAATGTAACTCTAAAAGGTCGTGACATGCATATTTTGACCTGCCTGTAGCAAGAGGGTTAAATAACAGTCCAATACTGCCTAGTCAGCAGTATCAATAATTCAATATCTAAAAATTCAATACCTCAATATCAAGTAGCCTATCATGTTCCTCAGCTGTTTCAAAAAATATCAATACCTGATATTTGGGAACTTGGCTAGTTAACTTATTACTTACTTGTGAACAATGTCAATAGCTCAATGTTTAAAGTTTTCTCTGGTTATTTGGCCAGTAGTCCAAGTGCAAGCTAAAAATATCATTTATCTTTTCTACTATTATAAATAACAAATACTATTCCCCTTTATATGGTTAGGATTATAATACTACAAAGGTTTCTGGATTGTTTATTTTCTGCATTAAATACCTTGAAGGACAGGATGCTATACAGTTGTCTTCATGAAGAATGTACTTCTCTCGACACTTCTGACATTTCCCTGGACCAGATTCCTTACATGTACTACACGTTTCTGGACAAGGAATACATTCATACTTTTTGCTATGACCCATACCAACTGGGCAAGACTCCATGCATTGACCAAGATGTAAGTATCTAAAGAAAAAAGGTACAGTAACGGCAAAATAGTACCAATGACTTGGTAAGATTGTTAAATTTTTCTACTTAGATAAAATATTTATCTTATGCTAGAACAAATATTCAAGTTATTAAAAAAGTTGTCCCTTATTGAATGTTTAGGTAAAAGAATAAACTTAATAGTAAAATATTTGCATGAAAAACTCCTAAACTGATAAACAATTTTAAAGATAAACAGAATGGTTTCCATGATTCTTCACTAACTAATTTGTAAAGAATACTGCTTTACATAATAAGGCATAATGTCAACAAATGATCCTTACCAAGGACTTCCTTCCACTAAAGTTGTATAAATCATATAAAGTAACATAAATACAATGAAAGGTATACAATTTTAAAGTAAATGTGACAATTTTTGTTTCTAGCTTCACCTGTTTTACAATGGATATTCTAAACAAAGATATTTAATCTTGCATTTCAAAGTTTAATTGTAACTGTAGTTCATTTGATTTAGAAGTTCCGTGCAAAGCAACATAATGGCTATCTGTGCAGAGTCATCCCTAATTTTGAAATGATAAGACAAGAGAGAAGAAAGCCATTCAACAGCACCTATCACCAATTCTCTTGACTGATCAAATAGTGAAATTTGACTGTAACTTGTATAGCACAGCTTTAAAGAGCAGAGCACGTTTTTTGGTAACAGAATGCAAACCACAAATCCTCAGATTCAAAGTCCATGGAATACGAGTCCATGTCAATCACAATAATTCAAGTATATGTGAGGCTACTCATTAACAAACCTGAAACTCCACCTTAACTTTCAAACATATAAGATGGTGAGATATTACTTTACTGCTAAACTCCAGAAATGAAAGAAATCTGTATAATGTCTGATATTTCTAAAACTTTTAATTTCCTATTTCAAAGTTTACACTATACAGAGAAATTGGTATTACTAAATCAGATATTTTTTAAAACCTAACAGCTTATGATTGAAGCCCTTCCTCTTTATTTAATCCATGCTTAGAAATTGCAGTCCCACAACTTTGCTTAAACATTGTCTAGAAGATACATTCCTATGTCTGTGATTAAACTTAATCCAGTAATTGCAGCTGTAAATCTTTATGTAAACATAGCCTAGAGATTGCATTGTTAAATCTTTATTTAAACACATTAAGTTACCTTTTATTGTATGACTGAACTTAATATTCTTTCAAACTTACATAAAAAACAAATAATTTTCAAAAGATAGAAAAAAAAAAAGATAAGTAAGATAACAGACATTAAAATTTTTGTTGGGGTTGTTGAGAGTTTATCTCAGCAGCGATGGCACAAACTAGGTCCATATAAAATGGCAAACACACTCAAACCTGGAAATAACTCCCCAGGTTTCATGCATGACATTACACTACATTTAGCCCTAATAAATTGTAAGAATGTCTTCAGTCAATTGATTCATCCACATGACTTTTTTTTTACTGTTATCTCACATATGTATGAAACAGATTTTCATACACTAGCATTAAAAGTAAGAAAGTAAAAAGAAGAGTATGCCAATTAACACTGATACTGTACAAAGAATTACACACAAACACAACTCACTGAGAGGGTGGACATGTAATGCACTCTAAGTGGCTTGGACCACTGCAATTTCCACAAGAAGAGTCACATGGTTCACAAACTTGCTCACTGTTAATATAAAAACCTGAAAAGAATAATTAAATTTCCAGTGGTAAGATCACTATTTTTTTCTTATTCCTTTAAGAAACCTAGCATGAATGATTTACACCAAGTATTTACACCAAAGACTCCTAAATAATGATATCTATTCTTGAAACAGTTTGATGTTTCATGTAAAAACACTTTATAAACTGTTTCTGAGTTAGTAGAATTCAAAATAATACATGTTTAAATGAAGAACAGACAATAATATTTTATCAAAAGTTATAGCAATACATTGAAATAAACACTGAAAATACATACACCACACTGTTAGTTCAGTTTAGGTAACCTTTATGTAAGCATCCTATGCATACTAAATAGATATTTTTGTTCATCAAGCTCAGTTAGCAAGAAGGCTGAAAGAAACACATTTATTTTTACTATTACGGTGATAATTGATAAGAATTATGATCGTACTACAAAATGATTGTTTTCTGAGAAATTAACCTCTGCAAACATGGACATATGGGGTAACGATTGTCAGTAGTATGTGATGAAATCAGGACTCGCATGATGATCTATCATATAGATGACATGAGAGGATCTTAAAGATAAAAGAAGCTTAGAACTTGGAATACAATTTTTAATATTTATAAGGTGTACACTTGATGGATCATTACTATATTTTGCAAGATTTCGTCAAGCAAAAAGAATGAATCCAGAACTAAAATGAATATCTGAATAGTATGCAAGTTGTAACATGAAGACATAAACTGAGTTAGCTTTATCAGTATCCACCTTAAGCAAGTTGATAAATGTCACAGCTGGTTCCAGAATTGTGGCACACTTCTATTGTTAAATCATGGAATAAGGTTCAATGTCTGAGTAAGTTACTTTAAAATTTAAATAATAATAATAATATAATGCTAAATATTCTTAACATGATAATTCAATATAATTTGAATAAAATGAGAAAAATGTTGTTTATAGAAAGGTGCTTAATTATAACAGAATCATTTTTGTAAAGTATACTGTCTTTTGTTTCTCCATGAACTGCTTCTGTGAATTCTTTCCTCTCATGTAGATATCTTCAAATGGACTGAATAACTTGGTAATCGTAATACATACTATCTTTGACTACAACCTACTTACATTGCAAGTAGGTATGCAACTCTTGTGAAAGTTCTTTACAAAAATTAAACAAGTATATGAAATTTTTTTAAATTTGAGATTAAAGGTCCTATACGTATGTAGTTCTTGAAAAATAATATATAATTTTGATCTTTTTAATGCAATGTTTTTCTCATGCTATTTTTCTTTTCGCATATTGCTTTTAATCTTAAAATGAAAATTACTTTGCATGTTGGATAGTACTTTTGTGCATCAGAAATTTTCTAAATTTTGCATGTGAAATCCGTACAATTTCCATATAGTTGTCAAACATTTCTTGAGAAAAAAACTTAAAATTTTATCTGTTATTTTCACTAACGAATATCTGTACAGATTCAGTTGATTTGACCAATCTCGTAACCACAATAAAAAATTAGGAAATAAATATACATCATGCCTTTTTAATTCTAGAATTACTACAAATTATAGC
Organism: Limulus polyphemus; assembly: GCF_000517525.1. Taxonomy (NCBI): domain Eukaryota; kingdom Metazoa; phylum Arthropoda; class Merostomata; order Xiphosura; family Limulidae; genus Limulus; species Limulus polyphemus. Next base: position 271,899 of record NW_013666405.1, read on the forward strand.
ATGAAACATAAATATTTAGATTAAAGAGCTTAAATCTCATATCATTATACATTTATATATATTTATTATTTTTATTATATTCACCTTTCAGTCATGCCTGGCTAACAATAAGAAGTTACAATGACACAGCACACGTGCACTCATGTTACCATATCCGATAATATAAAAGTGACCTTCAGTCTTTACAAAGTGACCTGTCTTGGCTGTGTTTTGTGGACTAGTATTTTGTAAAATACAGTCACATTTCAATTATTATACATTATATATGTATATACATGATTACTATTTACAAATAAGTTGAAGAACTTATTTTTCTTAAAACATAGAACAGTAAATAAAGAAATAAATCAAACAATTATTTCTTCTAGTTCTGACCTTTATACTCGGTTGCTGCTTGTCATAGCTTGCTAAGCCTTAAGATATCTTGCACGTGGAGGATGTGAAACAAAATAAATTTTTTTATGTTGTATATATATATATTTGAAATAACCAAAAAATCATAAATTACTATATTGATACCATAGAATACCACTATAATTTATCAAACTTAGTAACTAAGCTGTATTTCAGACTAAAAAATATGAAATTTCGAGCAGTCTAAAGACTCAACTTACCAACTTGAAGTCTTATATCAAAATAACATGTTGGCATCACAATATCTGAAAATAACTGAGACAGCCACTAGGTGGACATTCTGAGCTTTTGATTGGTTATTCACATGTCATACACAGAAGTATGTATATATAAGGGATCATTTCCAAAAATGAAATGAGGTGAGCAGGGCCACTGCATTTGATTCAGTATATGAGCAATATCCCAACAAATAGAAAAGACTCGAGGTTCTTATTTTATATTCTAGCTTGTCAATATCGGTAATTTGAGTTCCTAATTCATACAGAACTATAGAATTTGTATTTGGACATTATAAACATCTAATTTGAACCACTGCTGCATTCAACATACCATGTGACACACAAAAATCGATGTTTAGGCTTGTTTTTTAATGCTTACTTTTAAATTAAGAAATTAAATAATGTATAATACTAAAATTTGAATTATAATATATAGTTTGATACCAAACTTAATGACATAAATTCATAAAATAGTAGTTCAATAAAATTCTGAATGTGAGTCAACAAACGCAATGACATGACCTGTGACCCGTGTGGAAAGGGTTAATAGCATATGAGACTATCCCATCTCAGTAAAAATATGTTTTTTGCACATACAAATACCTACGTGTTTTTCAAATGTTTAGCCAGTAATCAAAGTAAGGTATTCACTTCCACAAATACTTTATTTCAGAATGAGATAAGAATAATTCTTTCCACCAAAACAATCAACAGTTGTCAATATAAGTATAATCACCAAAAGAAGTTGTTTATTTCATAATAAGATGGTCAGAATTATTTAACAGAACAGTCTCCTGTTGTCAGGTAACTAATGTATAGACATACTTACTTTCATTTCAAAGGAAGTAGAAATCTTATCAACTCAACAACCTTCAAATAATAATATTCTTGAAAGACGTTGTTAATGGACTGCATTTGTCTAGGAAGTTTTATGTATGTTTTGAGCTACTACCACAGATCTTCATCACGTCTAGATGCAGTTCATTAACAATGCCTTTCAAGTACACTCTGTCTAAACGTTTCCTCAAGCAAGAAACTACAATATTAATTCTTTAATTGTGAAATCAAAATATTTTATTTGGTAATAATGTCAAAAGCATTCACACCACATGGATTTTTAATTTAACAGGAAACTTACATGTATATCATCAAGGCATACTTCATGTATTAACAGAATTAATATAATGCTTCTTACTAAGACAATGTGTAGCCAAACATAGGCTAGAAAGTCAAATATCACAATTGTAGTTTATCAAAAATGTCGTGGAAAAAATCAAACAAGTCCTACATTCAGATTAAAATTTGTTAAATACTTACTGTTACAAGTATCTCAAAGTGTGAATGTTAAGAATTTTTAGAGAGTTACATTCACAATTTAATTAAACTACTTTATTTCCAATGTATACAAATAAACTTGGCAACAAAACATAGTTAATAAATCGAATTTGAATATCATATACGTTTTGAGCTCTAAATTTCATAAGGAAATATTTTAAAAAGCCCTCAATCTCTCCTAATATCAGAATTGTGACATTTCTTCTCTAGGTCTTCTTCCTTCTCTTAATTTATTTACCAACCTTCTCCAAAGTATGAAATTTATCATAAATTATTCATTATACTATAGATATTACTAAGGCAAAGTCTAATTTATATAGCCTTCAATCTTATTTGCTTATGGAATCATAAACTAGAAAATCAGACCCACTTGCGATGCCCACCTGTTATATCTCTCTTTCAAAAATTGACAATAATTTTTCTAATGTTTTATACTATATAATTTATAACCAATAGAAAGACCAAGTCTTAATCTAACAAATGATGTATAATGCTACCTTGCTTTTAGTACAAACTATTGGCTATTTTGTCTTCAGTTTGAAAGTGTACTTCATGGTGTTCAGATTGAGCAGCAAATGGAATTAATTTAAACCCCCTCTTGTCTTAGTTAGAAAGCCAGTTATATTAGATATAAGACATTATTTGCTTTATTCATGTTATTGTTCTGTGTTCTCAGGTGTATTAATTAAGTAAATAAAAATTATTTAGTGTACTACTACTATCATTATAAAAAACGTAGGTACAAATGCCTTCAGAAATCAACAGCACAAAATAAAAAGGTCAAAAATAAGTACAATATTTTTGTTTATCATGTATATTCTTTATTTATTGCTATAAAAGTAACTAAAATGTAAAAATTAGAAACTTATTAGGTTATATAAGGTTAGATTAGGTATGCTCACAAGCAGCTCATGCATTACATCAATCAATACGGTAACATGAGCTACGCATTCACTGAGAGATATTTGATTTGTGTGGCAAAATTTTGGTAATACAAGTTCAAAGGGCAACAACAAAATAAAATTAAGTATAAACAGATGCAGACTGTTACAAGCTTTAAGCTATTTGGGATAAACAATTGTTGTTTTCTATTATGATCTTTAATTAATCATTCTAGAAATAAAAAAAGGGTAATTTATATTTATTTCTAATGTTTTATGGTGGTTACAAGGTGACTCAAATCGAACAAGTCTGTATAGAGTTGGGTTAAGGAAAATAACAGTTAAAATATAAAGTTTTACTGGAAGAAATGTTTCATATTTGTTTAGGAAGTTTTAGAGGTTATGCAAATGAAATCTGAAAATTTTCAAATGAAGAAAAGTATATTTAATCTTAGCATGAAAATCACTTTGCACTTGAAGCAGTCAACACTCTGACTCCATGTACTCGCTGATAAATCTTTAGTAAAAATACTTACATAACTTTTGATTTTTTTCTATACAAAAGACTTGCAATGTTTATGGAAAGCCTGCCATGTTTTGTGAAGAGACAAAACATATTGAAAGTTATAGTATAAACATTATAATGGTTACAAGGTGTCACATCAACTGACCCCATATGGAAAAATTTAATAACAAGAAGTAATAGTTAAAAGGTTAGCACAGCACTTACCAACTATCATGATTATTCAGCAAAATATTTCCTATCAGAGCAATCTCAGTCTATAAGATCAGCACAGTAATTAGAAAATAGGAAAAAGTGTTTAGAAAGGTCAGCATAGTACTTACTATCTTAGTGATTCATCAGAATATTTCCTAACAGAGCATTCTCAGTTCTATATGATCAGAAAAAATACTTACTAACAGGTATAACTATTTAAAAAGGTCAGCATAGTACTTACCAACTATCTTAGTTATTCAGCAAAATACTTCCTATTAGAACAATTTCGATTCTAAAGAACCATCAAGGCACTTATCAACTTGGCAATCTCTATTTCATGGGTAGAATGTCAATTAATACTACTGTCAACATGGTAATTATCATAAGAAAAGCAATAGTCCGTTAATACTATGAATGTAATACTTACCCTTAGAACAAGTAAGATTTAAAGATGACCTCACACACATTTTTGCATCTGTTAATTTCCATCCAGGTTCGCAAGTTCTACACACATTTTCATCATCACAAATACTACAGTGTAGACCACACCTGTGGAAAGGAGAATATCTTTTACCTTTGCATCAGCTGAATGACAAAAGTAAAACACAGCTATTAAAGCAGTGCTGCATCTTTATGCATGGAGAAACTAAACAATGTTTTAAAATCTTTGAAATTACATAGAAACAGAAGAGTCAGAATTGCTTTAGTTTTTCTTCTTTTGTTTGGTTAAGTCCTTAAAAAATCTTTTAATAATGATCATTATAACAACTATAATTTACATGCTTAGTTGTGTATGTATTTTTTAACAGATTAAAACCATATTTTCTGTATTATACCTCACACTACTTTCTTTCTTTTCATAGCAACAAAATATTCTGATTACAATGCACCAGTTGTTTTTTTATCATAGTTTCTGATTTTATATTGTGTTCTTTCTTGTTCAAAATGTTATTTTTTAAATATTTTGACACATAACTTGAATACTGTGATATGTTATAATGCTAAAAGTACTTTATAAAAATACTCAAAAATTTTCAACAGTCAGTAAAAATACTATAAAGCATAGAACACAAAAGATTTTTTTTTCACTTGCAAGATTAGATGATTTAAATATTTATATTATTTTTTAATTAAACTGATAATATTAGAGCATAAAGCATGGATAGAATTATTAAACCACAATTTCAAAAAATAATTTTTTTTTCAAAAATGGCTATTTTAGTTGTTTTTGTATCTTTGAATACACAAATGAAATTATTATGTGAATAGACAAATTGTGTGGTGTGATGCACATTTCACTCTTGAGAATTGACAGCAAGATTTGACAAAATAATTCCTATTCCCCATTAGATTAAATCTGTCTTTGTAGGTTCCACATAAATAAAATGTCTTTTCTGAAAAATATATATGTCCTTATTCTGAAATTATACCTTCTCATACATAAAATGTTTTTAAAAATGTTACTTGATATCTTCAAAATCACAAAAATTTACAGATATAGTGTTTTTGTATAATATTTTGCAATAAGTAAAATAAATATATTTCTGGTAATAAATGGGATATAAATGATGTGAAAAATTACTCTCACAGTTTATTGTATTTTGTAGAATAAAGACAGCAAACTATGTAATATTTTAACTAATCATTAAGTAAACAAAGTACAGATTTGTATAATGACTGTAAAAGCTAATATTAAGCACTATTAAAAGGTAAGTTTATTTATTCAAGTGAATGTAAGTACATATTCAGATTTTTAGTTTTGGAAAAATCTGTTTGTTCAACACAAAGCTGTACAATAAGCTATTTGTGTTATGCTCACAGTGAGGATTGAACCCCACATTTTTGTGTTATAAGCTACCAAGGTTAATGCTGAGCCACTGAAGGACATTTGAAAATAATAAACAACAATTAATCATTTAACTGTGAAGCAGGACTGCATAAATGTTGCACACACATGTATGATGTATGCATAAATATTTAGCCAATAATCAATGATTTTACTCAAAAACGAAACATTATTTCTAAATAAAAAAACTTAGAACTAGAACAAACAACAGGCCTTGCCAAATAGTGCTACCTACTCCTATTTTACAGAAAAAAAAATTCAAATATGATAAAAGGCAATTGCTCCTTGGTGAAAACAACATTTTTTAGTTATATATTGCTATATTCCTCTTTTTTTTTCAAGAGAGGATGAAATTTATTGTATTTCATATTAGCTTAGCACATTAAAAGCTAAAATGAGTAAAAAAAAAACAACAACAACAACAATTTTATAGCATTGTGACATTATTTTTATTGGTTCTTCTACTGTTCTCTAGTAGGAAAACCACAGACTCGGTTTTTAAAGATCCAAGATCTCTATAAAAGTCATTATTTATTAATGTATGTTTGTGGATTATATGACACCTATTTCAAACACTAAATTAACATTAAGCTATTTTGATTTAACATGAAGCAAGATGTACGGCCTCACCATAAGAAATTAGCAATTAGTAAAGAGCCACCCATTTCAACATAATAATGTTTGTGCAAGAGTTGTAAGTGGTTATGCTCACATAATATCTGTCACATGGTTTCTCAGAGACAAGGAAAATGGCCTCAAAAGACCAGCATCAATTCCCATTCCTGCAAGTGTACATGACACTTCAGATGTTTTAGATTACTAGAACTGAGTATGCTGATGGAACATGCAACCCTGCTGATTTTGATAATAATTTCTAAGTTAACATTTTCTTAAATTGAAAATGTATTTCAAATAATACTGACCTCCCCTCACACTTACAGCTATTATTTGACTGCCAGGGTTTCTTTCTTTGCCCATCTAAGCATTGGTCTGATTTTTTTTCTCGCTTGCTCCAGTCTTTTATTCCCCACTTAATTGCCCTTAGCAATATTTATCTCATGACAATCTCTACCTACATCAATATGCCCTCTATCTTGGTACTGTATACGTGCACCTCATTCTGATAATGGTATCACTTTTTCTCGACGAAGAATCACTAATGGATTTCCTAGTACTATGATCGTTCGGAGATACTTTGAATATACCCCATGTTACCTAGTTGAATTTCATAGTTGAAAATATGATTAGCAAGCAGTTTTATGGTATGAATTCCTGGAATATTATTTCTGCACAGAGGCAAATCAGGTCTCTCCTATCCTACCTCTAATATCTAGCATCACACAACAATTGGGTTGAGACTGTCAGTGATCTTATTTGTTGTGAGATGGAGACATATATTCAGATCTGTGGTGTTCCTCCAAGGGGCTCTGAGGCTACAATTGAGAGCAATCCTCAACATTCTGAAGAGAATTTAGATTCAGTTTTTCCTGCACCTTCTTTTAGTCTGTGGGCTTTTCAGTCTCCCCATGGAGCAGTGATGAATTTATGGTCTTGCAATGTTGGAATCCAGGGTTTGATCCCCTATAGCGGATATAACAGACAGTCCAATATTGCTTTGCTCTAACAAAACAAACTTTCCTGACCAAGTGTTGTTTTAATCAATGATAATCAACAGTCCTTAAATGATATATAAGAACAAACAGGAGGCCATTTTGGGATAAGCTGCCTTTGATGTGTTTTCTTCAGTTGGTTCATCAAGAGTGAGATGTTTTGGGTCTTTCTCCAGTTGCTTTTGAGCCTGAATCTTACTTGATGGGTGAAAGGTCTGGGAGCAAGATTTTAGTTTTCTTTCCATACATGGACATTGTAGTTCATGCTGGGAGATTTATTTCTCAGTTATGTGAAGGGACAGTTATGGCTTATCCAACATGTCAGAACTTTGTGATTTGGCCTACCACCGCCAAGTGGAAGATCTTCCGACTCTCAAATACTACATCTGCTCCTCGTATTTTGGGGTTCTAAAGCATAGATTGTAGTTAAGCTGAACAGACTTGGAGCAAATTAGGTCCTTGAGTCAGGATTAGTCATTCAGTTCACACCTTCACCACTATCCATCCAACCTGTAGGGGTATCTGTCTCCTGCAGATCCTTGGAATTTGGAACTTAGTTCTAGAACTGTCAGAGTTTGGTTGGTCTGCAGGTAGCAAGAAAGTCATGATAGTTCTTCCAAGGTTTTATTCCCATCAGTTGTTGGGCCTAAGAAGACAGGAGACTGGTGTCCAGTCGTCGATCTTTCTCGTCTATATCAATGCCTGTATTCTCCAAGGTTCACAAGTTACTCATTCCTCAATCTGAGTTGACAATTTTTCCTGAGATTGTGGATGTCCAAGTTTGTTGTAGTCAGCTCCTATTTGCACATTGCCACAGTGGTGGCATCTCACCACTATCAGTATTTTTGGTTCACAAGGGTCAGGTACTGCAGTTCCAGGTTTTTACCTTCAGACTCTCATCAGTTTCACATTGGTTCTGCCATATCATACAAGTTTTTTCTTGTCACCTCCATTCCATCGCACTGTGCACACACCATTCCATAGTCAACTGGTTACTGCTGGCACCATCTCGTCAACTTTCAGAATACTACATCCTGATTCTACTTTCAGAAAAACCAAGGCAGGCTTCATTCTCAGGGCTGAGACATCTATTGCTCAAATTCAATGTCACAAATCTGGGTTATTTTTTATTTTTCATCTCATCTCTCAGTCGGACTCAGCTGACCCCCATCTGGCTCCACACTATGGAACAGGAAGCCTGACTCTTATCACCTCTCCTTCTCTAACTGCATGGATGGTTCTTTTTCTTCTGGGAATGTGAGTATTATTCGATTCCCTCAAGTCTTTGGGACGAGAGCACAGAGATCCTTTTAATGGTCTTTATGGAATCAAGGGGTCATAAACATCGATTCACTGGATTCCCCAGTTTCCTTAGTCGAGATCATTCTTCAATATCGAGGGGTTGTTGAGTTGGAACACTACTAAGATATGGGTTCCTCTACCTCCACGTCACATCCAAAGTGCCACCTCTTCATGAATGCATTGCTTCAGGGATAGGTGCATATACCAACAATAAGGGATTCCAGGGTCTATGCATGGGCAATGAGGCTTTCCTACACAATGTTTTAGTCCTTCTTGCTCTTCAAAAGGCAATGCTTACTAAGGAGACATATATCAGGCTTCACTCTTACAATTCCATGGTGGTGTCTTGTGTTTCTCATTGAGAAGGAACTTGGTCCAGGGCTCCTTGTTTTCGAATCTTGGACCTCCTTTCTCAGGACCACTCCTATGATATCACGCTACTAGCTTGCCATGTTTCATAGGTGATGCCTGTGGTAGCAGATCAATTGTCTCAACCCAAACAGACTCTCCAGCAAAATAGATGCTTCATTGCAAGGTTTTGTTGGATTGACTCTCATCTTGCAACTCTGATTGGTGGGTTGGCCTCTCATTGGAACACCAAACTACTGGAAATATATTGTCCAGTACCTTACCTTCGGGTTTTGGCAATGGATGCATTCAGTCAGGACAGGATGGGATTACAACTCTAGGCTTTCCCTCCAATTCATATGTTACCCAGAGTACTAAATATGATTTGTTCCAACCCATTGTTGGATCCTGTTGATAGCACCAGATGGGAAGCTACACCCTGGTTTATACTTCTGCAGTACCATCTGGATTGTCTACCTCTTCCACTTCTTCTTAGGCCATCTCTGCATTGTTTCCAGAGAACTGTTTCTCAGGATACCCCAATATGCATTACCCCCCAGATTCTACTAGTGGAGCTAGGAAATCCTTACCACACCCAGTTTTCAGTCACTGAGGTGGTGGACAGAAGCTTTTCTTCCAGAGTGTTAGAGTGAATTCCTCCACTCTTGGAGACTAGGGCAAAGTTGGAGCCCCCCCCCCCTTACCTGGGTCCCTGGATATTTTTTCTCAGATGTTGATAGGAGAGGCACCAGCCTACACAGGAGCCTACTCATAATACTGGTTCAAATTTGAAGCTCCGCTATCAGGTTGGGTTGAGCTTGGTCCATCTTTTTTATCAATATTGGTTCAGTGCATTGTTCATGGAAGAGGGCCCATTGTCTCCTCGTAATTCCAATCACAGAGTGGTCCCATCCTGGGTCCTTGGTTGAGCACAGTTTGTTCCCCATAATCCTGGGGACAAGTGGAATTTACCTTCAAGTTGAGTAAGACATATAAGATTCCACCATTCTGAGCCTGGGGGGTTGCTTTTTGTACTTTTCAGGTTGAGGAGAAGGTTTGTCCAACTCGATGTTGCTTACCTTGTCATCATGATTCCTGTGGCTCAGAATGCATCACTCTATGGCTACAGGTTGGGATCCACTTGTACATATATACATATACATATTATGGTCCAATTGCCTTAGCCACCAATGTGGGACATAGAGGCCATGGCCCTATAATTCCAACCCCTGCTATCTTTAAAATTACACCCACAGTACATGAATTAAGTTCTGGGTGAAGAGCATACCTATTCTGGATGTAGTGTGGTTCCCCCACTAGGGTGTCAAGCTTCTATTGACAAATCCATGATCTATGGCTTTCTGTATGGATAATGGCCTCACCAGCCCCTCCACCTTCTCAATACGGAATTCTAGCTGTCAGTGAGAGGAGGTAAGTGTGTTTTGGAAGTTAAAAATTTCTTAAATCAAAAATGTATTTCCAATAATACTTACCTCCTCTCCCACCTTTCTTCCCCTCGAAGAGCCAGTGTTAAAGACTGGGATTGAGTCAGTCTCAAAAAGTGGTATCATTATCTGAATGAGATGCTTATATACAGTACCAGGATAGAGGGCACATTGATGCAGGTGGAGTGTCAAGAGACAAATATCGTCAAGGGCAAATAAGTGGGGTATAAAAGACTGGAGCAAGTGAGAAAAAAAATCAGACCAATGCTTAGATGGGCAAAGGAAAAAACCCTGGCAGTGAAGTAATAGCTGTAAGTGTGAGAGGAGGTGTGTTTTGGAAGTCATATTTCTGTCAAGATCATTGTAGTATTAAGACAATGTTTATTTTGTATATGTTCTATTAAACATATTGGGCAAACTTAAATTCTAAAGATCCAGTTGCACTTACTTTATTCACCTTTATACTACTTGGTGCTTTTGAAGTTAATATAAATAATATGAAAAAAATAGAACAATTAAACTGAAATAACTGCTTCAAAACTGTTTTATCAAAATATATTTTAAATAATAAATTTTTAATAAAGAACTTAATACAAAACAAATTATTTTAATATTATGTTGGTGCTACTATAGCGCCATATGTCGCCTACCCAGGTCTATCAAACATGTATAAAAATGTATCAAATTAAGTGTTTATCGCTAAAATAAATGTGTGATATCCATGAGGGATGGATAATGCAGCGGTAGACCTCACGCTATAGGCGACATATGGCGGTAGACCTCATGCTATAGTAGCACCATTATGTTTTTGTATTTAAACCTATTTTATAGAAACAATTCCACTAAAATGAAAAGGTGTTAATGACTTGCACTTCTTCTGTATCATGAATATACTTAATAAGTGATATAGTATGCATAAACTTTAAAAGAAAAAAGCTTAAATAGATATCATATATGTGTACTCCAATACCTGAAACACTGGCGTAACTGTTGATGTGAATAGTATCCTGAGAGGCAATCTTTTACACATTGGCTATTGTAGAGATTATATCCTAACTGGCATGATTGACAGTCATTTTTGGATGATCCTGAACAAATCTCACAATTGTCAAAACAATTCACACAACTGTAAATAAAGGATTGAATTAACTATGTAAATATCAATCTATGATATAAAATATAGAATAAAACTACAATTAAATTGACAAGCAATAAGTATGATAATAATACATCTACAGCAATATTAATGTGGTTTCCACCACAAAAAACAATATGTAAAGTTCAAACCAGCATTTAAATGTGAGACTGTGTATGTGTTAAAATCTGAGTAAAAATTAAGAAATACAGTTAAAACTGAACAAAAACAATAATATAATTGAGTGAATAGAAAAAAATTACTTAGAACAAGTTCAAAGTCAAATAAAATTTAAAAAAAGAAACAAAATAAAGAAAGGAAATATACTAAGCTTTGTATGATTGAAATATAACAATACATAATATTACTTCATAGTTTAAAGCAACCAACAACTGTACTAAGAGCTAAGATTAGACTCAACATCAATGGTTTGATTTCAGTATACATGCACTTTTCATCCCCTTTACTTATCCACTGACTATGAACTTAGTTAGAGAAGCCAACCCAACAATGTAAGTGGTACCTTTAGAAATTACATATACTGTCAGGGTGCACACATGGAAATAATAGCAAGGTTGAATTTACCTGAAATTCTATAATGACAATGGATGCAGAGATTTGTTTGTTTCAGTTATTTAACTAAAAGTTACACAAAGGATATATTCATTAGTCACCCCTAATTTTTAACTAATTGATTAGAGGGAAAGCAGCTAGTCAACAGCATTTACCAACAACTCTTGGGCTGCTGTAATTAAATAATGGTATAAGACCATCACTCTTACAATGCATCCAAAGTCCCAAAAGGTGGAACAACATTTTTCAGGCACAAGACATAAACCATAGACCTTCAAATTCACAATCATCTGGCATGCTAGCCACTAGCCCATGTATAGATATAAATATGTATCAGAATAAATACCATTTAGGAATATACGAACAGAAAGAAGGAATAAAAAATGGACAATTTCATTCTTAGACCACCAGTCAGAGCAATTTTCAAAGTATATAATGAAAGTATAATATTTTTAAAGCTAAACCACCATATAATGCGTGAGGAAAGTCCAGAAATACCTAAAACAATTGCTTATTAGCACAGATTTAGTATAAAATTTAGTTGGTAGTAATTACAGAGAATGAAATACCATAGAAAACTAGAGTACTATTAGTTAACCAAATAAAGTAATGAAAAATGTTTGGATGCTGATACAAGTAAATGAATTGGACAGCTGAATTATGCCATGAAGAAACTCAGGGCAAAGGGACACATGCTTAATTTGAAAATACATTCCAAGCCTGTATTATTACATTAAAAAAAAGAGAGAGAAAAATCAGCAATTCATTTTACCAGCGGGAAGCAGAAGCCATTAAATTGACAGATTGATGGAGTCTAGGGTGTACTATCAAAATATCAAGAATATCTCACACCACATTCAGGGAGGAGTTCAGAGTTATGGTGATAATCAAATAAAAACACTAAACTTGAACCTTACAGGGTGGAGATGTATGGAAGAAAATGCATACAAGGTGGAGGTCAAGCAGCCAGAATTCTAGGCACATCAGAGATACAGACCAAACTCTAAGAAAATTGAGAATGAAAATACATGAGTTGACAATATGTTCCAATGCTGAGGCAATGCCTTATTGGTAGGTGAGAAATAGCCAATCAACATCTGGGAACAGTAGTTACAATTATGGTTCCTTTTAGAACAACGTTAACAACCAATCAAAAGCCAAGAAACACATGCTGTGGTTTTGGTTCTGCTAGAACAATGCCAACATCATATTAATTAATTATAAAAAGCCATGGTTTAAAAGGAGAGAAAAAATAGAGAAGTTTGTTTGTTTGTAGTTAT
>NW_013666405.1:286003-311430 GCF_000517525.1 Limulus polyphemus
GATGATAGCCCTTCCACTCTTCAGCGAATCCTCTAAGAAGATGTCAGCCTTAGCATCTGTGTAGAACTTTCACAACTCAAACTTAATGTAAGTCTAAATTTCCTCTCTACTTCATCTAGCAGCATGTCTATTATACAGTATATCATGACAGAGGGTCTTATAGGAGTTAAGCTACTTAATGATTTACTGACTATCGTGGAAATGTTAATAAGTATAATAGAGGAATTGTTCATGAGACATCCAAATGTTAGAGAGAGAGCAATGCAAATGTAAATTGTTGAAGTTTGTTCAATTAAATATATGAAACGTCTGCTACAGGTTCATTATGGACATGTTAAGGAGTAATGAACTATGATGAAATATTACCTTTTACATGACATAAGGAGTAAGTAACTATGACTAAACATCATATTCTGTGTATTATATGTTAAGAAATAATAAAATAGATCTAAACATTATCATCTAAGTGTACATGTTAAAGTGTAACTAACTATGTTTAAACATCAACAGTCATGTGTACATGGAAAGGAGCAATGAACCATGACCAAACATTATATTCTAAGTGATACATAATAAGGAGTAATCAACTATGTCTAAACATTAGTAAGAAGTAAGAACTAGTAGCAAAAATTAACATCTATGTGCATCTGGCAAGAAATAGTTAACTAAGTCTAAGCATTATCTTCTATGTGGACATGTTAAGGAGTAATCAACCAGAATGAAATATAAACATCTATATGATACACATTAAAGAGTACTTAACTGAAACTAAATGTTAAGATATATGTTTACATAGTATGAAATAATTAAATATGACCAAATACCAACTTTTATGTGTACATATGAAGGAGTGATGAACTATGACTAAACATAATATTCTGTGTGGTACAAAGTAAGGAGTAATGAACTAGATCCAAACACGATGTTCTATAAGGATATGTGAAGGAGTAATAAATAATATCTATACATTAAATCCTATGAGTTATGTGTTAAAGAGTAATACACTAGACCTAAATAGTAACTTCTATGTGTTACCCAGTAAAGCAGGGAGTACAAAGCATAAAACATCAGGAGCAAAGAAGAACCCAAAGGAAATGCCAAGCATTGAAATAACTGGTCAGGGAGAAGAAAGGAAACCATAGGTAGAAGTTATATGTAAGGCAAGTGGAAAAAGTTGAAAGATATTCATTAAGGAGAGAAGTATTGGTGGAAAAGGCACTCAAAATCATCCTCTTTGTTGTCAAGCCCAAAAAAAAGGCAAATGAAATGAGTTGAAGGGATTATATCACAAGGTCCTGGTTGCACAAGGACCCCATCACATGATGCAAGATGGCTGTCACATTGTATGCTAGATATCCATTTTTCTTACCAACAGAACAGTTAAAAGTTAAGATCAACAATATGACCTCCAGGCCCTTCATGTTCGAAACAGGTGTCCCCAGAGGGTGTGCCCAACATTATACAACTTCTTTGTCAATGATATACCATTCCCTTCCTTAAACCATACTCTTGTGTCTCAATATGCAGATGATATTGCCATCTGGAGTTCTTCTAGCAACCAGCATATTGCAACATTTAGGGTCCTTAAACCATACTCTTGTGTCTCAATATGCAGATGATATTGCCATCTGGAGTTCTTATAGCAACCAGCATACTGCAACATTTAGGGTCCAGAGTTGACATTTTCTTATACTGAAAAGAGGGCAGAATAGAATTGGTAGGCACCAATGCATTTGGGAAAGAGAAGTACAGCACCATATCAGTGGAGAAGTGCTGTATAACTGTGACTGAAAACAGTACTTTGTGAATAAACATGGTAGGACTAGTGTGTGTAAGCAACAATGGGCCCGAATAAGTATGTGCCGAAGGTGGTGCCTTTGGTTGCTTCGGAGAATGTCAAGTGTGTTCCATCTGGGCAAAACATCTCGTGGAAATGTCTTGTATAAAATATTGTGATTAAGTGTGGCCCTCCCAGTGGGAAAGAAATCTAAGGGAAACACCTCGGATACATTGGATTATGAGAATAAAAATTACAGGTATGAGTGAAATCGTGAGGTTTTTCATAACCAGCCCATTGTCAACATACATTTTATAGTTCGTCCACATGTGTAGCATGCCATAATACCAAACATAGTGATAGCGAGCCATAGTGTGATGCCAAAGAAAAACAAAATAATTAGACATGGTTAGGGCTAAAGGACCATGAACTGTATATGAACAGGCTAAGTATGGTCCACCCAGGCAAAAAACATCTAGGGGAAGCACATTGGAATACATTGGATTATGCCAAATGAAGTCCATCTGGGCAAAACATCCAGTGAAAACAGCTTGCATAAGCTTGTGAGATCAACAAGTGCAGTACAACTGGGCAAAAAACATCCAGGGGAAGCACCTTGGATATGTAATAGTAAGGCTAAGTGTGTTCCACCTGGGCATAAACATCCAGATGAAGCACTTTGGGATACATCGGATTATGCCAAGTGTGGTTCGTCCGGACAAAAAACATCCAGTGGAAACACCTTGCATAAGATATAGAGATCAACAAGAGCTCTCCACCCAGGCAATGCCCAAGAGGAAGTGCCTTAGGTATATAGAATTAGGCCAAGTGTGGTCCGCCTGGGCAAAAAACATCCAAGTGAAGCACCTTAAGTTACGATGGATTATGCCTAGTGCAGTCCATCCAGGCAAAAAAAATCCAGGGTAAGTGCTTTGGATCCTAAATAATTTGTTATTATATAATCACTGTTAGGTATAGCAGTGAGTATAACAATGATAGCCATCTTCTCGCTGAGTGGGTACACATGATCTCTAAAGTCTAATATTGTTTGGTATGCAAAACCCACTCAGGAGGAAGCCTACTTGGTCCACCACTCCAGCAACATGCTCCACTAGAACAGAAGGGGGGAAATACATGTTGGGGAGTCTGGAGGAATGACACACCAAAGACAGTGCAATGGGTGTCTGCAATTCCCTAATTTCAAAAGCAGAAAGACAAAATTTGGAGGAATCACAGGTCAATAGAAATGGGTAGAAATCCCCATCTGCTTTACTCAGGAAGTCCATGAGTGACAGTCCTTTATATACGAAACAGTGATAAAAAAATTATATATATATGCACACACATCAACAGATAAGCCACTGAAAGTTTACAGAAACACCGCATCTCAACAGTGAGCATTATAGAAGTATACAAATTTAGTGCTAATAAAATAATAAGAATACCTGAACAGGCAACACCCATCCCCAGGTGGGAACCTGAAATATGATGTAAGTCAACGAAATAAGAAGAAAGGAATAAAAGGTCAACTTAACCCAGTCAAAGGCAAATAGATGTGTGCATACTCACTACAGGAGGAAGGCAATACACACCCAAGGAAGATACAGCTAGGTCATACAGATAAAGTGTGACAAATGTATTGGTAGTTGTCTACATAACAGCCCGAATGATCTCCTCCAAAGGACAGCAGTTTCGAGCAGCTAAAGACATAGTTAAATGACTAATTGGGTGCAAAGAAACATAATGTAGACGGCAACCTTCCATGGACAAGTCAGAATATGCCAGTCATATGAGTTGACTTACCCAACCAGTGAGCTTAATAGGTGATATATCACAGGAAACAGAAGAATTTCATGGAACAAATAAGACAGAAACAATACTCATGAAAGTAGGCAATACAGGCCATAATAATAGCAGAGAATGAACTGGTCAAAGTAGTCAATCCAGATCTGAACAGACGTACAGGTGGGAAATGAAAGGTAGGAAATAGGAGCAACTGATGTCTTGGGAAGGATGGCACAATCCTGATAAAGGAAAACAGACAAGGAATGGTAAAGGATGCAGGAAACATTAATGGCATAAATATCGGAACAACAATGACCACATGCCAGGAGGGAGAAAAGAAATAGGTCTTAAGGAAAAGATGGTACAAGGAACATTGCAAAGGGTTAAAAGGGAGAACTGGACTGGGCATGAAGGACAACAGCAAGATCCCAATCTGGCAGAACAAAGGGACGTGGCAGACAGACTAGACAAAAGGAATGGAAAAGGAGGAAAATTACTGTGGAGGAGAAGACTTTCCAGAAACAGAAGAATGGAAGGTGTTCGCCAGGGCAGCCCTATAATGAGCAACAGTTGAAACAGACAAACTCTGATCAAACAACCAGGTGAAGAACTGGAACAGGTGAGGAACAGAAGGACAGGAGGATAGTAGTAAGCCACAATGAATGGACCAAAGTCAGAAGACCAATGCCTCTGGTACATAGACAAGGAGGAAGGGCAAATGGTATAGGCGAGGAAAGACACTATACACTAAG
This sequence comes from Limulus polyphemus, assembly GCF_000517525.1. NCBI lineage: Eukaryota > Metazoa > Arthropoda > Merostomata > Xiphosura > Limulidae > Limulus > Limulus polyphemus. The sequence goes on from NW_013666405.1 coordinate 290,318, forward strand.
TCCCTGAGCTGAGGCAAGAGACCAGACAAAAGCGATGCATGAAGATGGAGTTTGGTGATATTGGGATGAAATACGTCCAATAGCTATTGCTCCAGTAAGGGCCAGAGGAAAGAGAGAACCACATCTTAGACAGCCAATACAGAGCAACCAACAGAACATGACAATGAGTGATCTGAATAAGGGAATTGACTCTGGAGAGGAGTCTGATCGGAGGGTAAGCATACAAGTAAAATCCCTCCAATCTTGACTGAAAGTATCCACCCCCAGAGCTGTGGGGTGAGGAACTGGTGACCAAAAGAAAGGAGGTTTGGCATTCCAGTGATTAGCAAATGCATATACGTGTGCAGTTTTCCCAGTTGAGAAGTCACCCACATAAATAATTGAGGATGGAGGGACCACTCCGTGGGGAGAACCTGGTTGGGACTGGATAAGTGATCGGCTACAAGATTCATAATTCTGGGAACATAACACCACAGAACTGTCATGTCATGGTCATTGGCCTAGTACAGGAGATACATAGTCTGAAAACACATAGATCTAGACTTGGTTCCCCCTTCCTTGATGATACAGATGATGACAGTGGAATTGTCAGAATGAACCATAAGCACACACTTCTGCAAGAGCAGGAGGAAATGATATAGAGCCCAATGAACTGCCAAAGGTTGTAGGGTGTTGATATTGAAAGAAACCTCCTCAATTGGCCACTGATTCAAAATCTCTTGGGAATCAAGGAAAGCCCCCCCCCCCCCCAACCTTCCAACAGATGAGACTAGGGATGAGGCAGAGGAATGAGAACCTCCACTATGGTCAAGCTACCAAGCAAGGTCAACCATGATCCCAGTTGGAAGAGTGATGGGATGGGCCAAGGGATTGTGGGAGAATTTCCACTGGTCGAGAAGCATATAATGAAGGGAATGCATTTTGCCACAACCTAAGGAAATGAGAGCTTCCAAGAAAGCCTACATCCCCAAAATGAGATAGAACCTGTTGTGCAAAGAAGGAGAAGGTAAGGTCTTCATGACTGCAAACTCCATATTCCATAGCCAAATTCGAGAAGTCTGGGTCCGACTGACATTGTAATTGAAGAAAACCCCCAAATGAATAAGATACTGCATGAGCGTAGTAAAGGACTTCTCCAACTTGATGAGAAACACCACCCAAGCAGGTGTAAGTGACTGACTGGGCACGGGAGGAGATGAGCAGTAGCCAGTCATCCATGTATTGGTGAGTACGAAAACCCAGCGAGTGAAGATACTTGCAAAAGAGTGTACCACTCGACAAAACACATACGGAACTGAAGAAAGACCAAACAGCAGCCCCAAGAACTGGAATACAGAAACGTTGTGGACAAACTAAAGAAAATGATATGACACTGGGTCAATTGAAATATGAAGATAGGCATCCGTCACATCGAACTTGGTCATCAAAAGTCCTGGGGAAAACCCACCAAAGTGAGAGGTAGGACTCCATGGTGAAGCGAGATGTCTCGAGATAAGTATACAGCTGGGATAGTTCTATGATGGGTCTTCAATCTCCTGCGTGTTTGGGGAAAACAAATAGACGGAAGTAATATCCTGGTTTGGTGGGCATCACTGTTTGATAGCTTCTATGTGTAAGATGTCTTGAACAGACTCAACAAGAGGGATGGACTGGACGAACCGAAAGAAGAGGGAAGGAGATCTGGGAAGTGGATAGAGAGGGTAAGTAGAACTGAAGGTAGAAACTTTCAGATAGAACTCATAGAATCCACAGAACTGTTATGAAGTATAGCCAAAAACACACATAAACTAAACATACTTAGAAAAAGTACTCATTACTAATAAACTAACAAAACTTAGAAACTTTTAGTCTACAAAGTATATAAAAATAACAAACCTGCAAAACTATGAAATTCGACCTAAAACATAAAACAATAAGCAACACTCAAAGTACAAAACCACTAAAGGAACTTAAAAGATAAAAGGCCCGTAAATATCAAACACATAAGTCTACCCAAAGAACCTATATGACAAAGGACAAATGTAAAACCTACTCTGAAGAACATGAGAACAAAAAGGCACCCATTTAACAATAACAAATTCTGACTCAAATCTAATCCCCAACTAGATGTGACTAGTAGTACAGAAAAAGGAACACACAAACTAAATAACATAAACAGTGAAAAGAATTATAAAAATCTACCTTACCAAATACTGAGCAGAGAAGACATGAAAGACCTAAATTATCAAGTGCAAAAATTAGGTCTATCCACACAAGCTCACACAAACATGGGTATACCTAATAAGAGTGAAGAATACACACTGAAAAACTTACCACAGATCTTCTGGGAAAAAGAACAATACCTAAACCAGCAGATTACATGAAAACATGGTAACAGATGGAAAACCAGCAGATTACATGAAAACATGGTAACAGATGGAAAATGCAGTAGAAAGAAATTTCCACTCAGTAGTTATATCCTTCCTCACAGAAATCATGGGCCAAATGTAAGACACAAACTCTAAGCAAACTAAAGCCTGTGCTTCCCAGCAGACATCAATGATCCTGAAACCTGGGGATTCCTGTCAGAACCATTGTTTACTATCACGGGAATTTCATCATCTGCCATAATAAATCTTGAATTCATATGAACAAGTTAGAATTCGGAAAACAGAAAACTTCTAAAATAAACAAGTAGAAACAATGGAAATCAAACAGAAGAAGTCAAAATTTGAAATTGAAACCAATATAAATCTGTGATCAAGCACAAAAAAAATTATGTAGTCACATGGAGAATGAGTTAAAACACACGTCTATATACTAGAATGCCAATCAAAAAAGTGAGGATTGTTCAAGAATAGTAAGGGAAAGCTAGCTGTACTAGTATACACGACACAGTATAATTGAAGGGTAGTCACATGAAAACTACCTGTTTTGAAATAGCGCGAAACTGATGAGGTATAAAAGGCTCATGCAAATATTCTTTTAGCACTGGTTAGAGGGCAAACCAGGATTATGATAGCTTTGGGTGAGAGAAGATAACCATTTTGGAATATCATTCAATGCAATGTCAGATTGGTGCAACAAGTGGCATGTAGCCTTCAACCCATTCATGTCCCAAGCTATGGCTTTTCGTTTAGGAAAATAAATAAAAGTAGGAAAAAGCTTTGTAATCTTCAGTTAACCCTTAACAATTCAGGCACTGATCAAGTAGAATATTTAATGCCTGATCAGTGAAAGTAAGTTTTCTCCCAATAGAAAAATTATTTTCATTGGATCTATAGATCCCAGCCCTGGGAAGTACCACTCCCCTTGAAATTCTATATTCAAAGTTGAAATTATATTTTTATTTATTAATTCAGCCAAAGCTACTTAATCTTTTTGTTATGAATTTTAATAAATTGAAGCCCATTTAAATGTTACTATCTTTGCTAGTTTTAGATGTATTTGTCCCCTATCATGAATTTATCAATTGACCACTTCAAACCCTAATGATCACTCTTATTTATACAACTCGTGTCAACTTTGAACTGGATATCCTTGGTACAGTCTTGGTTCCTTCAATCTTCACATCTACTCCGTCTTTGTCAACAGCCACCTTTTATGTTCAAGCCTTCATATACAGTGAGCAGCATTCTTCACTTTCAGTATCAACCTCTTTTTCTTTCAAAGTTTCCTGTTTCTAGCTCCCCCTGTCTCAGTTTTTCCCTGATATTTATTACAAGGTGTCAACTCACCTTCTTTACCTTATTCATCAACCACGCCTGTGAATCAGTCTTTCATGCTTCAACAACATTAAGCTCCATATTATTTCATCAAAGCACTTAAAAATATTAAAATTTAATTTTTTGCAGCCTTTGTAGGTGTTCAACCAAAGTTTTCACAAGCAGTGCAAAGATAAATTACAGTTTCTGACAGCTCCTGGTTACCTTTCAGGTCCCTTCTGGACCTGAAAGTTTTCAAAGCAAAATACCTACCAAGTTATTTTGCTTTGTTTGTTTGCTGTGGATCTCCAGATTGCAATATCCCAACAAGTCGGCAAGTAGCTTTATGCGCAACTTTGCCACTCACTAGCATGAGTCCTTTGAGATAGCACAATCAAGTGGGGGTACCTTAGCTGAAACAGCCTTGGCAAAGGCTATGAACCACCTGTAACACATCATCTTGAACACACATTGCTTGATCTATATACACAATATACACACACACACACACACATACATATACACACTGCTTGTTATACATAATAAGCTATACATGCCATATACATCATACATTACCACAGCTAGCATACATGTCTTCAAGCTAAACATTCATTGCACAAGCATTCATAGTGACGATGTTTGTGGATTGTCATAAGTTCTGCCTGGTTAAGAAATGCTTATATTAATTTACGTGAAGTCAAACTTTTAATGGTTCTTTTAATTTTAAGGGGCTACACAGGCTACCTAGCAGACACTTTTTACGAGCTCACCAGCATTTTTAAGGGCATTGGCTCCCAAGCCCCCACTAATTTCAAGCCCTGCATGAGTATACACAACACATTTGATGTCAGAAAATAGTGGTCACTCCAGATGTTTACTAATAAATAGATGTCACTCTTTGAAGAATAAGATTTCTTTATTTTTTTCTGGTGGTTTGATAGTTTTATTTATAAATGATTTTTACATTTAAAATGTATAAATTTTGATATGTTGATTTCACATGAAAGAAGGGTAAAGATGTACATGGGCTGGAATATTACTTTTAAAACTTTGTTTCATGATCAAAAGTTGTTTACATTTTTTCATAAATTGCATTCAAAAATTAGAATTTATAAATTGTGCACGAGGCACTAAACTGCATAAAAATATGTGCACATGTACAATCACAATATTCCAGAAGATCTGCAAACAGGTGCTGATGTGTACAGAAGAGAAAAGAACATTGATGGTTTTACAATATAATTATATTTTACACCCTATTTGAAGAAAGAAACTGAATAAGGCAGGGACATGATTGTCTGTGTTGCTCAAGTTATAAAAGCAAGAAATGGAAACAATAGGTAAGCAGTAAGATTATATTTATACCATGCATCTTTTAAACTCCTTACTAATGGCATAACTTAAAAAAGAATAAAAATTATCAAACATGTAGCTCATTCTAGTACAAGAATAACTGCCTGCATGTGTAGATGAGGTGTAAAATAATGATAACAGATTATTAAAAACTCACCTGTCTGCTGAAAACCTGAAGGTACCAGCTGGACAGATATTACAGTGTCCATTCTGTAGGACTTCATTTTTACCACATGACAAGCACCTATAAGGGGTGCCTTCACAGGTTACACAATTGCTACTACATGGAAGGCACTGCTGCAGGGTTTCATCTACAAGCAAAAATACACAAACCTCATGAATATTAGAAATTGCCATAGCAGCAGCAAAATCAAGTATTTTCAACAAAACAGAACTCAAGTTGTACAAAGCTAATCGTAAAACACTTTCAGGCAATCTGCCAAAAAAGTTATTTGTGACACAAGTGTGAACTGTAACCAGCTTTCATATAAAAGTATTTGAACACTATACATGTAACAACTTCTATTTGATAAAATCTTCAATTTGTGCAAGGCACACTCTTTGTTAAGCCACAAAAGATACATATGTGGCTAACATTTATTTCATTGGAAAATCATGCGATATAAGCTTGCTCTGAAACCAAACTTTCACAATGTAAAAAAAAAAACATTTTTTCTTACAACATTATCTGTGACATTGTTTTTTTTGAAGAAAAAAAAATCAATTATAATGAACCAAATTTTTACTTCTTTTTCACATAGTGCATTATAACTCAATGTTTTCTGCTTATAAAATATTTCTGTCACATCTATTTAAACTGAATCATCTAAATATTACTTGGTGTTTGTTTGTAATTAAGCAAAAAACTACACAATGGGCTACCTGAGCTCTGCCCACCATGGGTATCGAACCCCGGATTCCAGCAATATAAGTCCGCAGACATTACATGAGGGGACATTACTTGGTGATTCAAATGTTAAACTTTATTCATCCATATCATTAATTCGTTAGCAGACATTACATGGGGGGGGCATTACTTGGTGATTCAAATGTTAAACTTTATTCATCCATATCATTAATTCGTTAACAGACATTACATGGGGGGGGTATTACTTGGTGATTCAAATGTTAAACTTTATTCATCCATATCATTAATTCGTTAGCTATGGATTATCTAGTTCACAATATTTGTTCAAATTAACAATGTCATATTCAATATGTAACTTTGAAAGCATAACCAATTAAAAATAAAGTGAAAAAAAAAGAATAATGGTCAGCTTCAAACACCTATCCGATGAAATTGAAAAAGAGTATTCTTTGTCTGTTGCCTTTAAGAAAAACCTAATATGATAAATCTGCAGCCAGAAGAAGAAGAATAGTCAACTATTCAAAAGTGCTCAAGTTTTGGATTTTTTGTGTTTAATTCCTTGGCCAAATATTTATTCAGAATTTAACAAATCTGTTGAAAAGAGCTTGAAATAGTTCAGAAAACTGATTATTTACAACATCTTAAAATTGGAAAAGCAGTCACACAGAAATTAAAATGACATGATTAGTCATTACTAATATATTTTTAAAACTGTGCTTAGAACATCATTAAAAAAACCTTGGCTAAAGCCATATAAGGTATAAGGTATTCAAGAGAAAGTCATTGAATGTACAAACACTAACTTTCACAAATACATCCAGGTATATGGGTTTAATTTATCAATTACAAATATATTTGAAGTGTGAATAAAACATGGATTTTTATACTCATTTCAGTGTCAAGAATTTCTTTGCTAAAGGTAAAGCTTCAGGGTTTTAGAAACATGTGCAGATGAAAAATAAACTGGTCAAGTATGTTGTTGTACATCACTCTAAATGGAACTAAAGATGTATTAAATTAAAATCAAAACTAACTTTCAAAATAAATATCCTTATTATAGAACAAATATTTCAGCCTTGTAGGAGCAGAAAGCCATTAAAATTCTTCAACATTCACATACATGTTGGAAGTCTCATTAACATTATTAAATCTACATGAAAGTGGTTCATTATTTACCCTTATAGAAGCCACTACGACAATGTTCAACACAGTAGGCATCCATCAGATATGTCTCAGATCTACAAGAAAAGCAGTTGTCACTGTTTGGTCCATAACAGGTTTTACATTGTGGATGGCAGTGTTGACATACACTATCTTCATCTCCAAATTGTCCATCAGGACATGTTCTCAAACATACACTGAAAAATATAATGTTAACTACATATCAACTAAAGAAATTATTGTAAATAGACATACAAAAAAAATAGAATTACAGCTTCCATTGCAAAATAATAACTAAGAAAATATTCAAAACAAAAACTCACTAGTGATAAATGCTTATTTGGATAAATCTGCTTTGTTAGATGGTCTCTGAATTTTGATAACTTCCATGTACAAAACTAAAACTATAAATGAATTTTACGACCTCAAAGACTGAAACTACAAGCTAAAATGTTAGCATACTTTACGAGCTGAATTTTACTCTAACTGTTAATACTTTGTTAAAGTTATTACAAGGTACAAATATCAATTAAAAGCAACAAGTATTTGTTTTCTTTTGTTTCAGATATTTGCACAAAGCTTCAAATGGGCTTGCTGTCCCTAATTTTGAACTGATAAGACTAGAGCAAAGAATTTGATCCTAATTCTTACAATACACCCACCAACCAAACATGTGGCTTGTAATATTATGGCAATGGGATGTGAAACATGGACCATCAAATATATAAACCAGTACACTAACTGCTAGGCCACACCAAGCTCTGGAAATTAACTGCTAAAAAATAAGTGAAACCAAAAATTTGTTTTTTTAAATAATTAATCAGAAAGTTACAGTTTATATATCCAGTCAGTTTTAATGCATTTTATATTTATCAAATATTTCACTCACTTCCTTTCTTTTGGTGTTTTCCTTTGCTTATTGAACAGTTATGTAAATGTTAAAAACTATTTTCATCACATATCATTATACAATGCATCAGGCTACCTCCACTGCTAACTCTAAATATCTTTATCTAATGTCTATGCTATAAAAAATATTTCTGTAGCTCTCAATGTAACATAAATCCATCAGCAGCAGCAAGATAATTGTTTACCAGAGATTAAAAGAAACATCTCTATGTTACTAATAATTATTGAGAAAATAATTCATGCATAGTATTATCATAATTCTTCTTCAAAACATTTAAAGAGAAAAAAGTGTTAGGAGCAATTGACAAGTTGTTTAAACAGCCTTAGCCTATTTTCTTCCCTTCAAAACAATTATAATTGGTGAAATACATGCCTATTTATCAATACATTCCTTGGAGGTATAAATGTGAGCTCAACCAACAAATTCATAGCTCAGCATATATTACCACCAGAAGGTTGAAATTAAGTCATTTCCTTCATAATTCTAAATAGTTTATAGATGAAACAAATTTAGACTCTTGCAGTCAGAAGGAAAATACACAATTTATAGACACTATAGTGTTGTACATTACAAAATGATAGTTTGACACAACATACAATTTACAAACAAAATACCTACTGGTTCATCGAGGCTGTTCCATACACTAAACTTTAAAATAAACCTCAAAATAATCATTATCAGGTAAATATTTTAACAAGTCTTTTTTTTTTTAAACTCCCTTAGATTTTTGGACTTTTATTTCTAAGATTCATAGAATAACCATTATATGATGTTATAATTTCAATACCATTTTCTGGCACAAAACTTAATGAAATAGATCAGAATTATTTCTTTTAAGTTACATTTTGAATATCCAGGTGCAATAGTGCTGTTAGAGTGGAGCTGCATAACATGGTAGTGTAAATGTAAAATTAGAAATGACAAACGTGTTGCCAGCAGTGTAAATATTCAAGCTCACAATATATTTAAATTTTATTGTTGTTTAACTCTCTCACTATGGCCTTGGTCAATTTGACTGAATTTGTAACCCAAAGTGACCATCAGAGTTTCCATGCAATAACATTTAATACATTTTGTGTATCTTCAAGAAATTTTATATGCTTTCAGTACACATTACAAGTCTTTTTGTACACAGAAAATCATACTTTTTAATTAAGTATTTTTACTACAAATCTGTTCATGAATATATGGAGTCAAAGTGTTGAGTGTTCCAAGTGCAAAATGATTTTCATATTATAATTAGAAATAATTTTCTTTATCTGAAAATTGTCAAATTTCATTTGCATAGTCTCTAAAACCTCCTAAATAAATATCAAATATTTTTCTTCAGTTAAACTTTACATTTTAGATGTTATTTTCTCTATTCTAACTCTATTCGCATTCAGTCGATTTGACTGACCTTGTAACCACCATAAAAGAATATAAAATAAATCTAAATTACCCCTTTTTCCTAAAACTTTTATAATATTAAAATTTAATTCATTAACTATATCTTGATGCCAAGTTTATTCATACACAATGATAATAAAGTAGTTTAATTAAATTTTGTACGTAACTCTCTAAAAGGTCTTGTTATGCACACTTTGACCTAACTACAGCAAGGTTAATAAGTACTTAAAACAGAGATTTATTTCAAATACTCCAATAAAAATAAATATTTACCCAAGATTTTCCAGATCAGCAAATTCTCCTTTCTTTGCACAGAGCTTTTTTGAAGAATAAGAAAAAATTATTAGTCTCTTGAACAATCTGAAACTGATATAAAATAGTTTTTGCTAATTTACCTGATACAAAAACAAAAAACTAAAATATAATCTTTTTTCCTTCTATCAGTTTTAAAATGATATATAAGTTGTTGTTTTTTAAAATTTTGTATTAACTGACAAGTTACAAAAAACTACATTGTTGCCAACTGTCCATTAGTTAACATAAATTTAAGTGAGCAACTAGGCATACTGAACACTTACTTATAAAGAGTCTTGTCACAACATAAAAAAAATGCAAAAAATATACATGAAAGATGTGATTTAGATGCAAAAAAAAATATTACATACTCCAAAATGTTTGTATTATTTTCCCATAAATTATTGTACTGTTCACACCGGCAATAATAACCTTCTGCAATTCCTGCTATATTTTAAACTATTTTGATGTGTTCCATCTACAATTTAACTCTTCTTAAGCCTAATGACTTATATAATCCACTTTTTGATTTGTATTTATAAATGTTAATGACTCATAAATTAAACTGTATCTAAAATGCAACACATGCTATAAGTTTCAGAAGCTTGGAAATTGTAGTAACAAAAAATACAGTCACTTTAATTTTACAGTTCTCAACACAACCAACTTAAAAAACTCACTGTTTCCACTATTTGAACCAAAACTGAGTAAAAAACATGTGCATAGACCACAGACATGCAACATTATTTTGTATATTGACAAGTTTCATCTATGCAGGCAAGAAGCATAAATATTTAAATTCAAATAAAAATTACAATTGGAGTATGAAAATATAAATTAAATGTTAATAAGATGTACAATAAAATAAAATTATAAATCTGACCATTTCAGTTAATAGTTTATTTTACAGTTAATATGACAAGAGAGCTGACAGAATTTTTTAAAACCTAACAATATTATTTCATCCTTCCAAAGCTGCTGCATATGGCTCATAGAAAAAAATTATGCAGTATGCTATAGCTAATTTGCAGACTAATGAAGTAGCTAGAAATCACCACTCTTGTATTATGATAACACAAGTTAAGCCACTTAACCCTATCTATACAGGTTGGGATCAGAGCTTATGTCATCATGTTTTGCATACTTACATTCAAAATTTTATTAAACTACTATTTTCTGAATGTATGTCCATAAATTTGGAATCAAATTCTATTTTGTAATTCAAGTTGTAATATTATACATTATATTTCATTTCTTAGTTCAAAAGTAAATATAAAAAACAAAATTGCTAAATGCAGATTTTTTGTGTGTCACATGGTACATCTTCTGCATTTGCTCAGTTTGCATTTTGGGCATCACAAAATGTAACGTCTACAGTTTTTAAAAAATTACAAACTCAAATTACCAATATTGAAAAGTTAGAATATAGACTAAGAGCCTCCTACCTTTTCTATTTCCTGAGATATTATTATATTTAGCAAATCCAGCTCAGTGGTTCTACCTACCTCTTCCTCTTTTGAAAGTTATAATTTTTCTATACTGAAAATGTATTTTCAATAGGTACTTGCCCCCTCTCACACGAATAACTATTCTTGTTCAGTGCTGCCCTCTATATGCAAAAAGATTTTTAGTATGCCACAAGCCTTGAGCACCCACATACCCCACAATCAACATGGTTCAACTGTGTCTCATATCATACCCACTGATCTGTGAATGGAACACATGATAGCAAAGTGATAAAGTGTTTGACAGCTCCAGGAATCCAACATCTGGATGATCAGAATAATAAAGATGCCCTTGTATTTTAAAATATACCACTCAAAACCAATCAGACAGGAGCCACCTCCAGCATAGTAATATCCTTGATATATGAATATCTTTGAGGGATAGCACTAGAGGAAGAACTATTATAGTAACCGTGACCCACAAAACAGTAGCAGTGAACACAAGTCCAATTGTAATACATGTTTGAGGACTTACGTTGACAGGTCCAGCTCTGAATCCAAAACCCACACATTTGGAACCGACATCCATGTGGGGATAGGATGAAGGATCCCAATCAAAGGGGTGAACTGCAATTTAGATGGCACACCCCAAAGCTACAACATCCGCTCAGATAGACCCATTCTGAGCATCAGATTGGAAAAAATCTTGTAATCTACACCAGCAGAACACCCCCATCCTACTCTCATCTGAATGGATTCATTATTGTTTGTATCGTGTATCACTATCACATTCGGGAGGATGCCTCCATGGTGCACCACTCCAGCAGCTTGGAACTGGAAAGTAGCAAGGACTCTCGAACTTCATTAGAAGAAAAACAAGAGGAGAAAATGTAGTAAAGAGTCTGGAGGAACATCAGCACTGGTTACAGAGCAACAAAGAGATCACAAAAACCCTATTCTGAAAAGCAGACCACTCCTAATTTATTCAATCTAAGGAATGGCAGGGATGGGCAGCTATCCCCTTCTGCTTTACTCATTAAGTCCACGGGTTAGTATGGTCCAGAATAGGCATATGAATGAAGTAAATATATGAAGAAAACCTTTGAGCAATCTTGTGGAACACCCCATCTCAACAGTGTGCATTTAGTGGCCATGGAAATTGTAATTGTTAAGTCATCCTAGCCTTACAGTATGGATTTGACTATTTTAAATATACCTGGACAGGCACCACTTATCACAGAGCATAATCTGTAAAGAAAAAAGGGACATGCCCCTAAAAAATAAGAGGTATATATACAAAAAGATAACTTACTCAGTCACAATCTCAACATACAGTGAAGGATGGAGACAGGTGGAAGACGGTAACCCGATGAGGAAGAAAAAGCTACCTGAAGCAGAGAATGTGAAATAAAAGTATAAGGTGTAGTCCCAGTGCTTGTCAGAAGAAGTACTTCCAATATATGACAGGGGGTGAGATGCAGATAAAAGAGAAGGTGCTTGATCAGAGTGAAAACACTACAAATTTATTACAGTAAAAAGGAGACAAGGAAGAAAAATCAAATCAAAAACCAAACTGAAAGGGTAAGGGAGGAAGGAAGAAGTTACAAACAAAGAAGTGGTGCCAGGGAATGAAACAGCAGGAAAGAGAACCAACAGAAAGAAGCCTTGAAGGCAATGAAGTACCCAGAGCACGTAAAGGGGAGTAAAGGTGGGAGATGGAAGAAAACAAAAAAGAAGAACATGCCACACGAGCTACCAAAATGGAGGATATGAAAAACATTGATCCAGAACAAAAAGAACAGATCGAGCTGAAGCAGCTGAGAAAAGCAGATCTGTATTGGCCAAGAAAGAGCAATCAGAAAGACTTAACACATAGTGATAAGGATGAGCAAAATCAGCTGAAGAAGATGACAAATGGGATGAGAAATAAAGGTCTGTTTGAATACACTGACAGCCAAAGCAAGTGGATGAGGAACTGTAGACAAAGACATACAGATCCAAAACAAGCTTGAAGGGCAAAGCAGGAAACTGGTACCCAACCCTACGTTGAACAAACCAAAGAGAGCAACACAAAGGATGAAAAATAGGAACATGGGCATAAGAACACAAAACAGCAACCTTGAGCATCCTCAGTCTTGAAGATATGGCACACTAAAGTGTGATACAATCACATAACTCCAATATGCATTGAGAATACATGACGAATGACTCTTAGATGTAGGACAAGTAAATGAAGGGAAGGTGCCAGACATGGAACATGAATAAAGAATGTAATGGCTAAAGAGACAAACATGTAACCAAAAAAGAAAAAAATCTAAAGCAGCAACACAGATACCCTGCATGATGCCACAGTCACAGGAATAACACCTCCAACAAAATGGACTGGTGGAGAAAAAAAGCTGCCCATAAGTCCCAATTAGTGGAAGAGAAACAAACTTGGTACTAGATAGTGCTCCACCCCAGAAGATCCCAAAAGCAAAAAAACCACATGTGTAGAAAAAGAGCCAAAGATGGTAACGGCCCCCAACTTGGAGTTACAGAGGAGAAAGGTATCCCATAAAAATCCCCAAGAAATAAGTGGAGCATCTTGGAAAGGAGGTGTATGACAGTTAATACCAGTAGGAGAAGCAATAGGGAAAGACAAAGGCTGGAAACTTGTCTACGGAAAAAGAGATAGGATTAACAGATTCTGCTCCCCATACAGGCAACAGAAATTCAAAACGTAGAGAAGCAAGAAAATCAAAACGTAGAGAAGCAAGAAAATAAAAAAACAACTTGCCTGATGGTAAGCTAAGGCAAAATGAACCAAAGCCCATGGAGGATGAGGTGTGCCAGCATCATCTCTCAAAAAAAAAAAGAAAAGAGAGAGAGAGAGACAGAGAGAGCCCAGCATGAACTATAATGTCTGGAAAAGAAGGGGCAAAAAACGTGTATAAAAAGGGCTGAGGTAGGCCAGCTCATAATCAGGTGAAGGAAAATTGTCAAAATAAATGTTGTCCAAAATGAGTAAATTAGTTTGAGTAGGAAGGTGAGCAATACTGGGAGAAGGTTGGGCAGACCCCATACCCAGGGTCCTCACAAACAAAACTGATTGTAAGAGAAATATAAAATACAGTTAATGACGAAAATGAAAAAAATGTTATAAATTAAAATTAGGTAAGTGTATATGAACAATAAAAAATTTAATAAATAATATTTTTTGAAGAAACTATATATTTAATCTAATTTATGATGTACCAGTAAGATGAATGATAGTTAAGCCTAAAATAACAGACATGTTAAGCCTAATCTAACGTTGTAGGGCAAAGGATATCACTAAACATTAATTAAAAAACCCTAACCTTACAAGAAGTAGGTACAAATCTAACTAAAGATATGTAATTGAAACCAAAGAACTATAGATAATAATACTAATAATAAAATTATTCAAAAAGCTATAACAGTATAACAGTTTATCTGTCCAAAGTCAGCAGACCATATTCTAAATGTGTGGGCCCTCAAACTCAAAGCGAGACGAAGGTCATCTCATATATCAATCTCCCAATGTATTAAACGTGACACTAGCTCAATTGAGTATCACCACCTGAAGTGTGGGTAATTGTGCTGGAAGTAAATTATAACATTTTTGAATTGGGAACATAAGCATGAAGAACAATAAAGATAAGTTATCACTTAAAACTGGTAAATGGAAGCATGGAAAAAAATATCTCCATGTGGGAAGAGAGCACAAACAAAAATCATTTTGATGATAGCAGTGCCAAACAAGAGGTGATAGTTTAGTATAATCAAACAGAGGGAGTCACATGTTTCAGGAGGATGTGTTGCACTTGATTTGTATGCATGACGCAGTTGAACCACATTGATCATAGGGTACGTAGAAGTTTTAGGCTTGTGGAATGACAAAAAAAAAAAAGTTGCATATAGAGGGCAGGACTGAATGAGAATAACTATTTATGTGAATGGAGGTAATGTACCTTATTGGAAATACTTGTTTCACTACACCCACTTCTCTTAATTACATGTTCATAACCAATTGGTTACATACTGGATGCAATGCGCTCAGCCCCAAAGTCAAAGAGTTAAAGAAAGCATTACTGTAACACATGGTTCTTCCACTTAAAATTTTAATCACAGCAGCAGCAGTTAACTAAAAATATAATTGCAACAGTGTTGGTGATGATATATTAGTATTATAAGCTGTTCATGAACAATAAAACATTAAAAGGTATAAAATATTCAAATCTTATTAATACTTACTTTTATGTTTGAGTCAGCACCTTCTGGAATTTGTCGTATCCTACTTAACTGGCGTGAAAAGTTATGTTTAGGAAAGTTTGAATCACTTGAAGCTGACATTACATAAAATGGTGCTTCTTCTGTACCATAAAATATCAAACGCCATTCGTATAGAGTCCCTGAGAAAAGATGATAGATATGTATCACAAAATAAACAACAACAACACTAAATTCAAGATTAACGTTAAGATGCCTATCATTAATCTGTAGTGTTACAAAAATAGCTAAGAATATATAAGTTCAATCTTTAAAAAACATTTTCATCTGCCTTAAAGAATTCTAATAACAATGTTACAGCATGATGAAGAGAATATATTCATTTTTGTTTTTAAATAAGAATATATATACAAAGAAAATAAATAAACAATATCAATCAAATAATTCTTCAAAGAAACATTTTCCCGTGTAGAAAAGATATTATTGTTGTATAATCTATTCATCCAATTTTATCCTACTCTCCTCATAAAAAAAGTTAAGAAGTATCTGTGATTTATGTTAATACCATGCTCAATACTGGTTTGGAATTTGATGAGTTCTTATGATTTCCTAAGATTACATTTTAGGAGGACCTTAGCTCATTATAAAATTTCTCTTTATACTCCTAACCTAAAAAAAAACAAAAAACATTAACAATGAATAATTGAAAAAACTTTTAATTAAAGTGATTAAACAAACCAGAATGAACAATGGTATGAGTGTTACATTTTAATGAAAAAAAAACCCAAACAAAACTGCTCTCAAGTGGATTAAAAAAATTAGTGACACTGCAAATTAAAGATACCACAAGCTTGGATTGGTTTTTGCAATAAATACTGTGGTTGTTACTTATAACTTCAATTACTTGCAACAACTTACAAAATTTCAATGTTTTAGATATATGTTACTTGGGTTGTATAATTTAAACACATATACCTAAAATTCTAAACGAGGTTTGTGCAAAACACTTAAGAAGTTTACCACTTCTAATAAACAATGTTTGTTGTAGTGCATTTTACTGTGCTCATTAAAACTAATGGTCCAACACTGAAGTGATAACAGGTAGTGTGGGACAGTGCTAGAACAACAGTGTCTTGTGAATGTCAAGTTTTTGTACTGCGTACATCATGTAATTTAAAGTTGTTTTTTTATTCTGCATAAATGAACTTTTTTCAATCTCATATGCCAATGATTCTGGAGAATTACATTTATTAAACCAGTAAAAATTTTGTAGTAAGAATGTACTGTTTTATTTCATTATCACTTCATAAACCTTCCACAATATCTGAATTGTTAAGTGTGTCATAGTTGCCTTTAGACATCCAATAAACATTTTTATTTAATAATAATGGTCAAGTACAAACTACTACTGGCTGATCTGTTTCATCTTAAGCTCTCAGGGCAACAGAAAGCTAATATAATGAGACATTGATTACTCCATATACTACACTACAATTAAAAGCAATGAAACACTAAGTGCCTACAAACAGTTAAGCTGATAGGTAAATTTTAAAATATAGCAAATTTGAAAGCATATTACAGTCTTTACCCACAAGAAGGATGAAAGGAATGACATAAATCTCATAAAGAAAACATTAATATCAGGTATTAAACGTTATTTAAACATACCAGAGGCAGGAGATGGAATATTTCCATCAACAGTTATAAGTAATTTCCATGTTCCTATAGCAGATTCTCCCCAGAAGTGTGTGGAAAGGAATGGCCATTTGTTAAAATTTCTATCATCTGTATCCCTTGGTCTAGGAAGAAGAACAGATGATTTGGTGCCAGAGGGAGAAATCAAAATGATGTGAAGATTACCACGGGGATGGTAGGACAGTGTCACTTCAACTTGAACATGCTCCAAGTGATTTATTACTTGCTTTGTTTGCTGGCATGCATTAGTTTCCATTGTAACTTCAACTTGTGCTCCAAAATCACTTGGAATAATTCTACACAAAATAAAATTTCCATGGAAAATTTTAATTTCTGATTTCACTATGAAATTAAATTAAAATTTTGGTCTCCAGTTATCTCTGTTAGATGTTGATGGCTAAGATGATAGGAAATACTTAAGATAAAATTAAAGTTAATTAATGATACTCAAAAAAATAAGACATCCAAAGGTTATCATCACAAAATCAATTTTTAGACATATGTTTATGTAAAATGGTTTGAGAAACTTCACAAGCAAACTGTTAGCTGGTTGGTACTATTACCTTCAGGTCATCCATAAGTTAAAACTATTATAAATTTTGATTTGCAGTTGCCATATAGCGGAAATGAAAAATATTTTGTTATATCAAAAACATTTAAATTGATATCATTATCATTTTGTTTTATTTCTATATCTAAATAATGTGCCTCTACATCCAAAATTGAAGTATTTTAAATTTCTAATTCTACCAGATAAATAATCTTAATAAAACTGTTTATCTCAGGATTATTTATACTAATTAAATCAATTATATATCTATAAGCTAAAGCAAAAATTTCCAGATTTATGAAATTTTCAATAAACCTATTCTCATAAAAATAAATATATAAATTTGCTATACAAGTAGAATAGTTAGCTCCCATTGAAACTCCTATTACTTGTTTAAACACCCAGTTATTGAAAAAAACAATTATAAATACAAACACATAACATATCTTTTGTATTCTTGGAGGTAAATTTTCTTGCTTTCAGTACTATGTAAGAATGAATGTATTATTTATTAATAAATTCATTACTGAAAATAAATATATCGATGGAATTGTGGAATATAAAGTGGTAAAATCAAATGTTGGAATATTTTTTACTTGTTCACAGTTATTTAAGTATTCTAAAATGGGTTATTTATTTTATTACCCAAAAGGTGTGTTTCTTATTATTACTATTTACATTTTTAATTTTAACAAATGTTAAGTATTATATTTAATAAAAAAAGGGCATATTTTATATCCCACATTATAGCCTACACCCTGGAAATCGTTTTAATTTATCCAGTCTTAAATTTTGCTTTTTGTTTGGGCCTGTTTTGATCATTAAAACGTGTGTATATACTCATATATATGTATGTCTAATTATTTTTTTCCCACCACTATCATTTCATCAAAAATTGCATTACCTTTTTTCATGGAATGATTGAGTTTGGCAGAAATGTTGAGCTGGTACTGTTTTCCACTGTTTAGCTAACTGAACCATAGCAGCTGCATCCATTAGCCCATACCCAAATTTATGGCTAACTATGAACAAAATAAAAAATATATAGGGAGTCTTTTGTGGTAGGTCTAACAAATCTAACAGATTCATATTTAACTAAACTTATTACTTAATTTCCAATAATTTGACAAAAAATTTGAGAAACAATGACAAAAAATGATGTTACCTATGATAGTTGGTTAATTTAACTATGAATGTAAAATAAAATAAAAAAAATTGATTTTAATACTAAGGTACACTATGATATAATTCTCTATCATAAACACTATCATCTAGTCACACAATGAACAAACAAAAAGAACATTCACTAACTTAAACATCCTTGCATAATAGTAAACTTGTCTTTGTAACAATCTTCCACTCATATGTCCTTCATTTACTCTCTCCTTATGGGGTTGGTCGAAGTGACCAACCTTGTAACCACAAAGTAATCATCAATGTTTCCATAATATAACTTTTAATATGTTTTGTGAATCTTCACGAAAAGTAACAAGCTTTCAGTAAATATTACAAGTCTTTTGTACACAAAAAATAAGATTTTGCTAATTAAGTATTTTTACTAAATATTTGTCTGTGAATATATGGAGTCAGAGTATTGACTGCTCTGAGTGCAAAGTGATTTTCATGTTACGATTAAAAATACTTTTCTTCATCTGAAAATTTCTAATTTGCATAACCATTAAAACATCCTAAATAAATATCAAAATTCTTTTAAAGTTAAACTTTATATTTTATCTGTTACTTTCTCTACTCTAGCTCTACATGGATATGGTTAATTTGACTGACCTTGTAACCTCCATATAAAAAAATACTAAATAAATCTGTATTACTTTTATTTCCTCTCTAGAATGACTGCAAATTGTAACAGGAAACTACATTTGTTTATCCTAAACAGCTTAAGGCTCGTAACAGTATACATCTGTTTATACTTAATTTTATTGTATTATCACCCTTTAAGCTGTTTCTAACTAATAATCCTGCCATACAAGTTTACTCATTCAGCGAATGCATAGCTCAAGTTAACATATTGAATGATATAATACACAAGATACTCATGAGCATATCTTGTACAAAATTATTATTTTTCATTATCTTACTTTATCTAACCTAATAAGTTTCTCATTTTTACATCTTAGTCACTTTTATAACAATAAATAAAAAATATACATGAAAAACAAGAAATATAGTATTTACCTTTGACCTCTTGCTTTTTTTTGCTGATGGTTGCCAAAAATATTTAACGCTTTTTTTTATACTTATGGTGGTAAAACACTAAATAATTTTTATTCACTTAATCCTGTCGCCACAGGTATCCTTTACTGCTCATGACACAAGGTTTTAGTCTTACATTCAAACTTTTATTAAACTACTTTTTGTTCATATTATACTAATTAGAATAGCATAAAATCTCAGCTAATAATCCATATTTTAATAGTATACAAGTTTTAATTTCTTAATTCTACAAGGCAATATAAAGTAAAATCCTTGATTTCCACTAGTGTGACCCATGTGACACATTTTCTCTTAGCATGTCATCATCCCTATTTTATCCACCACCCCTCAAAAAAGTACAAAATTAAACATCAATTACTCTATAAAAATCGTTATTTCTCAGACAAACCATAATTTTTAGTCTTCAATTTTGTTTGGTTACAGAGCTATCAAATAGACAATCAGACCACCCCTGCCACATCTTCTCTTTCACAATTTGTTGATAGTTCTCTCTTAAATTTCATTATATATTATCTATAACCAATAGAAAGTCAAGGCTTTCATCTATCAAATGACATATTGTATAATGTTAAGTTCTGAACAGTTAGATATCAATTTCACTCAGAGTACCAACATCATTCCCGTGGAAAAGTTAATGACTAGCTTGGATGAATTTGTAACGGCTCTTGTCACAAAGTTAGAAAGCCAGAAAAATTTTGAGAGGTAAAGGGATTTGTCTACTTTTTGCATGTTATTAATCTATATCCTTTGGTGCATTATTTAATTAAATAAAAAATTATTAAGTGTATTACTATCATTAGTATAAAAATTAGTGTTAATTCTCTTTGAAAACCAACAGCAAGAAAAAAGAAGATTGGTTAAGTATTATATTTCTTGTTTTTCATGTATATTCTTTATGTATAATTATAAAAGTAACTAAAATGTAAAAATAGGGATTCTTTCAGGTTTGTTAAGATTAGATTAGGTAAAATAAATAATAATAATATAATAAAAATGTTTCACAAGACAAAAACGCAAGCAGCTCGTGGGTAATGTAATGCGTTAGCATAATGTGAACTGCATGTTCCAGAGTGATTTAGAACTTATAATGGTGCTGATAGTAGTTAGACATGGTTCAAAGGGCAATAAAATAATTAAAATTTAATTATAAATAGATGTATACCATTACAAACTTAGAGCTACTTAGGATAAATGAATGTAGTTTCATGTTACAATTTGAAGTCATTTGGTGGTTACGAGGTCGGTCGACCGATTCCATTTTGAGATAGGGTAGAAAATAACAGATAAAGTATAAAGTTTT
>NW_013666405.1:311776-316517 GCF_000517525.1 Limulus polyphemus
CAAATCTTTATTTCATTTTATTAAAAATACTTCACTAAGAAATATGAAATTTTGAAGAACAAAAATGAGATATTTCTACTACTCCAATGTTACAGAATCTTATAACATATATCTAATATAAAAAAAGTAAAACATTATCTAATAACATTCTTGCTACAAAATTACAGCTGAAAAAAATTCTTAGGCTGCTATTAACTGATACATAATTACACCTTTACAAGAATATTCATCTTCGTTTTCTTATTTTTTTACTTAGTAACCTCTTGTTTTCATTTGTTTGATGAATTTTGTGCAAAAGTACTCAAGGGCTATCTAAAGAGATGGCAGCTAGTCAATACCACCTACCACCAACTTGTGGGCTACTGAACAGTGGGATTTGGTTGTCACTCTAATAATTGACCTGCCTCTTTTATTAAAGGTGCAATCACAAATAATCAAAAAATTAAACCACTTTTTCAAGGTATCTTGCAACATTTAATGATGTGTTTTGTTTTCATTTCATATAACAGGTGTTTTAATGAAAAACATACAAAAAACAGGACATATAACAAAGAAATGAATACATAACTCTAATACAGTATAGCTTACATTTTCTTCCCACACCATTAGTTGACCAGCCAGGTTCATCTGAAAGTGGTTCAGGTCTTGAGGTTAGGATCACCAAGTGCTGCATATCTCGCCAAGTCAGATGAGGACTAGAACATTTAGAAAACCATAAAATTATAGTAGGAAAACATGGAAAAGGAAACCACAGTAAACTGAAGCTACAAGAAGTACAACTAAAACTTTTATCAAAATTCCTGAAAAAGCAAAACTAATACCCAACATTTCAACTTCCATCTTTAACAGATAACGATCTAGTGATTAAGGTCATTAATAGTTAATTTCTTGAGAAAGAATGGAACCATCTCAAATGTAAGTGGCTAATATAATTATTTTCATAACTAAAACAGATTCCACTTATTTTACATTTATGTAAACAAGTATTAAGGCATTTGTATTAAAAGGCTACTTCAGTACACAAACTACTCTGAAATCCCAATCAATATTTTTTATATACTATATGTTGAAAATTATTTGTCAAATTTAGCTGCATTTCCACATAATTGTAAATAAAACAAATGCAGGTTCTAAGTAACTGAGTTCCCATTTCTAGAAGCTGGCCTTAAATTGACCAACTTGTACTTCACAATTTGTCTTTCAAATAACCTAAAATTTAATTCAGCTACAATAGTTTCGTGTGCTTCACAATCAATTTCTAGTTATTTTCCATGCAGGAAAAACATACACTAAAAGCTTAGAAGTTTAGAAATGTTGCTAGTGAATTCTGTTGATTCAATTTAGATATCAGACAGACTTGCAATCACCAAACTCTATCAAATTCATAATCGTTCCTCACCACTTAAAATTGCAAGCTTTATGTTGTTGTTTTTTCAAAACTAATTACAAAAACACTGAATCATCAGTAACTTTCAACTATTATTTTCCCAGTGTCAAACTAAGTGACAAAAAAGGGGTGGAAAACATGTCCCAATAAATGAAATTTCTTTTCATACTGGTAGCCTGTCGATACTAACAGGCATTATTAGAAAATACCTTCTTTTACAGGTTTGTTTTAACATTAGTTTTTGCTTCCAATATATACATCCTCACACTCATGTTATCTAAAAGATTCATTTTTTTAAAGATGAAAGTACTTTTGTTACAGACTTAAGTAACCAGCATAAAATATAAAGGAAGGATGGGGTCAAAACATGTCGTCACATTTTTTACACTTACTTTCAAAATTTTATTAAACTACTATTTCAAGAATGTATATCTATAAATTGAGTTCCCATTTCTTAGTTCAAAAGTAAATATCAAAAAAAAAAAGCTAAATATCTATTTTTTGTGTATCACATGGTACATTCTCTTCTGAATTTGCTCAGATTATATTGTGGATCATCATAAAATGTTAAGTCAATGGTTCTTAACAAATTAGAAACTCAAACTGCCAATATTTACAAGATACAATATAAAAAAAGAACCTCCTACCTTTTCTACTTGCTGAGACATTATATTTAGCAAACCCACTAAAATGGCTCTGCCCACCTCTTCCTCTTTTGAAAATACTTATTTACCTACATCCAATTCTCTTAATTACCAATAGACCCAAATACAGCTTAGTTATGAAGCCTGATTAATTACAATTGAATATTGTGCTATCAGTATAGTAACTTATAATCTTCTGTTATTTCAAAATGCATATATAAAACCTACAATTTTTGTTACATCCTCCACATGCAAAATTCAATGAGGCTTACCAAGTATAATGCCAGAGTACAAAAAAATTTGTAACATCGTAAGTAGTAGAGATAATTGTTTTCTAATATATTTTTTATTTACTGTTCTATGTTTCAAGAAAAATAAATGAAATTTAAGAATTCATCTGTAAATAGTAATAACATATACACATACGTAATGTATGGTAACCGAAATGTGATTGTAATTTACAAAATACTGGTATGATAGTACTAAGACTGAGAAGAGTAAAACATCTGTACTTCGTAAAGGCCAGTTTTATGTTATTCGATATGGTAATGTAAACTGCATGTGCATCGCATGATTTACAACTTGAATGGCAGGATTATTTGTCAAATACAATTCAAAATTCAATAAAGCTAACAAATTAATAAACATAAAGAGATGTATACTGTTATGAGATTTAACTTGTTTATAAAAAACATTTGTGGTTTCATGTTACAATTTGCAGTCATTCTAAAATGGAAAAAGGATAATTTAGATTTCTGTATTTTTTATGGTGATAACAAAGTCAGCCAAATTGACCAACCCTGTACAGAGTTAAAATAGAGAAAATAACAGAAAAAATATAAAGTTTTTCTAAAAAAACAGTTTGGTAGTTGTTTAAGAGGTTATGGATATTACACAAATGAAATTTGACCATTTTCAGAAGAAGAAAAGTATTCTTCATCTTAACATCAAAATTACTTTACATGTTGGATATTCAACATCCTGAAAGCAAGACTTTATATTTTATCTGCTGTTACCTCTACCCTAACAGTATATTTTATTCTTCAGTCAGTAGACAAATCATCAGTGTATAATGAAAAGTTGTAAAATCAGAAATAAAATGAGCAGCTGTACCCATTTTTCCTTGATTATTGTTCACAAAATTTCAAAGTACCTCTCTTGAGAGTTTCAACTTCTAAACATTTCACATTTAGTTTCTGTGCTTATTATACTGTCAACAACTGAAGCAGAAATTCACTGAAAATAATGTAACAATCACCACTTGTGTCATTAGGCTGTTTACATGACACTGTAATAGGATACCCTCAAAAGCAAAAAAACACATGCGAAAAGATAACTGACTTGACCCCTGCTCCGAGTACGAGATGTTTAATGTATCAGATTATATATCTTACAGTGTTTCCAAGGAAAATTCACCAGAGTAATAACACTGCACTTAGAATCAGTAAAAATGTTTATGTCATCAACAGAATGTGGAATTTATTGGTTTATGTGTGTATTCTAAAGTTTTTACAACAAGAAGTCTCCAGAGTAATAAGACTGCACTTTGAATCTGTCAAAATGTTGATAATATGGTTCAGTGCTGATACAATAAACATCTCAATTCTTTGAATATTGGTAATCCTTCTGTTAGTAAGAAATGTTAGTAATTTAGTGGTATACTGTATAGAGGTACAGACATTTGTAAAGTATTGTATCTTCTAAAATGTTATGAATAAACCTTTCTTTTTAAGTTGTCAAGCTTCTAATGTTGCATAATTTGCTTTTATTTTACCTCAATTTAGACAATTAGAAGAAGAATACAAATTCAGTAAACATAAATATGTACGCCTACATAGTACAAATCTTTAACTATAATACAGTGAAATTTTAGCTACCATACATTACATATGGATAAAAAACCCATAACCCGAGCACTTTCATAAGGTGGACCATTCTTCTTCAGGGGTAAACAGTTTGCCCTTGAAGAAGAAAGGTTTACCTTTCGAAAGCGCTCATGTTATGGGGTTTTTATTCACTTCTATCAAGACTTCTTAAACCTGCATAGTTATTATTTATTCACAAATGCTTAAATTTTAGTTATTTTTCTTAAAACATAGAAAAATAAGTAAAAAATTCTTTAAAAACAAAGATTTTGAGTGCTTACAATGATTAAAAGACTTCGTGCCCAAGCATTGCATGTGATAAGCCTTGCCATAAGCCTCATTTATTCTTCCAAGTGGAGGGCACTATTCATTTTTTTTTTTACACTTCAAATATACATATTAGAAAATAACAAAGTTATCAACTTACTATATTAGTGTACACAAGATCTCTGTAATTTATTTGGGTTTCTAAACGAGCTACATATGAGTTATAAAATAATCCCATTTAACTTCAGAGCAACAACTTAGTCATCACACTTCAACAGTTTTAGCAAAATCTCAGCAAATCAGAGAGGTAGGAGGTTCTTATTATAACTTGTCCAATATCTCCAATTTGAGTTTCTAATACATTAACCACTGCACACGTTGTGTGGTAGACGTAATAAATTATAAATGGAGCAATAACACAATAGGAAGTGCTAAATGACATCTAAAAGTAATATACACCTGGAAAAAAGTTAAGCGCCCCGTGTTTTTTTCAAGTGATTCAGATTCGACGTTCTTGTGACTGATTATAAATTACCATTCAATCTAAACGTGTTTATCAAATGAAATTATGCATTATT
>NW_013666405.1:317455-319796 GCF_000517525.1 Limulus polyphemus
AATTAAACCTTATTTTCAATAAGCAATCCTGAAAAATATTTGGGGGTGCTTAACTTTTTTCCAGGTGTATATTTAGCTTTTTTTTCCTTATATTTAAATTAAGAAATTAAAACAAATATAATATTAAAATTTGAATTACAAACTAAATTTATGTCAATTCCATTGACATAAGTAATAGTAAAGTTATTTAATAAAATGTTGAAAATGTTATGGTATGTGCTTTTTGACCTGCTCGCAGTAAAAGAGGTAATTGGATGGAAGAGTAACTGGATGGCAGAAAGCAGATGGATGTTATAAACAGAGTTTAGTCAAACTGAATTAATATCACAAACAGGATATCTCAGGGCTCAGTCTTAGGATCTTTGCTGTTTTTGATTTACATCAGTGACACAGATGAAGGAATGGTCAATAAATTACTTATATTTGCTGATGTTGTTAAGATCTTGGGTGTTGCTAACTGTGAAGAGGGTGCTGCTGCTTTACAAAAGAATTTAGGTCATTTAGTGAAATGAGCAAATAAATGGCAGAAGGCTTTTAGTTATAATAAATGCAAAATAATGCATGTGGGTTATCATAATATGAATTATAAGTATAATTTGGATGGGAAACTCTTAACAGTGTCATGAAAGAAATGGATTTTGGTGTAATGGTTCATCAGTTTCTTAAGACATCCAATCAATATGCTGTTACTAGGGTTAGAGTAAATAGGATTTTTGGTTGTATCTACAGAAATATTGAATACAAGTCTAAAGAGGTTATAATTTCATTCTATAGGTCACTGGTTAGGCCACATTTGAAATATTGTGTTCAGTCTTGGGCTCCTTTCCTTAGGAAATACATTAAATTGTTGGAAAGGGTTCAGAAGACGGTTACTAGAATGGTGCCTGGGATGGAGGGGGTTGTCATATGGGGAGAGATTAAGGTCTCTGAAATTTTATCCTGAAAAAAGAAGAGTAAGAGGGGATCTTATTGAGGTGTTTAAGATTGTAAAGGGAATTGTTAGTGTTAATGCATCACCTTTTTTCATACTTAAAAGCAAGAATAGTTGGCAGGGTAGGAGTAATCTTCAATTATTTTTCTAACATGGCATTTGGCCTTTGGAACAGGTTGCTTTCGAATTTTGTGGAGGCAGTAAATCTAAGCGAGCTTAAGAGAAAGCTTGATAGCTATATGAATGATAAGAGATGGCTTTAAGATTTTTTCTTTAGTTTATTTATTTAATAGTTTTAGTTTAGAGGATGGAATAGCCGAAATGGACCAATAGTTCCCTTGTTGTCTCTAAACATTACGTTATGTTATGGTTACTTTGGTGGTTTCATACTGAGTGCAATGCACCCTGCTCCATTATTCAAAGAATTAAGAGAAAGTATGGTCACAATTATTTAAATCATTTTGGTATCTTCAGATACTACTAGAACTGTTTAACAAGAGGTCTGCGAATAAGGTTTCAGTCAGAATCTAAGGTAAGGCTCTCTCTCTCTTTCTCACAACACACACACACATTCATTACAGAAATTTGAAATATTACAATACAAATTTGAGCAACTTTGAAGGATGGTCCCTTCTTCAACACAAACAAAGGATTTGATTAGATATACCTTAAAATTTGAAAGTTTTAATCATTCTCATCAGGTAAAACTACCATCTCTTAAGTACAAAGCACAAAATAAGAAAGTTTAAATACAAACTTGGCTTCTAAAGCTAGAGCACAGATAGCAGCAGCAATAGGAGCAGAAGCAGAGGTGCCAGTGTGGGACTCTGTGCACAACTCACTAGGATTGGATTTCACTCCCTTTTTAAAATTTTGTACATAATCCACATTCATGTCCACAGTAACCTGAAAAAGTAACAATTTCAAAAAATCATATTCAACCACCTTCATAACGTACACTATACATTCAACCAAATGCTACAAGTATTGTCAGAAACCCTAATTTGATGACTTGAAATTACAGTTTCATTTACAGTTAAATCTACAGTTTAATATAATCTGTTAATTTTGTAGTATAATGAAACAAAATACAGTATTCAACACACGTGTGTGTATATATATATACACGCACTAATGGCCCATTATGTGTTTATATGTGACTACTTAACCGATCTTTCTTAAAAAAACAAGTAGCAGTTGACTTAAATAGAACCCTTTAATCCTTCCCACAAATTCAAATTTTAGTATTAAACATTAGTTAATTTCCTAATTTAAAAGTAAATATTAGAAAAAACAAAGATAAACATCGATTTTTTTGTGTCGTGTGGTATATTGAATGTAGCACTGGTTCAAATTAGATGTTTGTGATGTCAAAATACAAAGTCTATAGTTTTGTACAAATTAGGAACT
>NW_013666405.1:319806-332183 GCF_000517525.1 Limulus polyphemus
CTGATATTGACAAGCTAGAATATACAATAAGAACCTCCTATCTTTTCTGTTTGCTGAGATATCACTCATGTACTGAATCAAACACAGTGGCCCTGCTAACCTCTTTCCATTTTTGGAAACGCTCCCTTATATACACTTACTTCTGTCTATGGCATGTGAATAACCAATTGAAAGCTCAGAATGTTCCCCTAGTGGCTTTCTCAGCCATTTTCAAGTATTATGACGTCATCTCGTTCTTTCAATACAAAAATTCAAGTTGGTAATTTGAGTCTTTAGTCTGCTTGAAATTTAATTTTTTTTTTTACCCAAATACAGCTTAGTTACAAAGCTTGGTAAATTATAGTGGAATTCTATGGTATCGAAATAGTAATTTATGATTTTTTGGTTATTTTAAATGTATATATAAAACTTAAAAAAAAATTATTTCGTTTCACACCCTCCGCGTGTGAAATTTTATAAGGCTTAGCAACCTATGACAAGCAGGAAATGAGTTCAATGGTCATAACTACAAGAGATAATTGTGTGCTTCACTTCTTTATTTACTGTTCTGTGTTTTAATAAAAATAAGTTCTTCAACTTATTTGTAAATAGTAATAATGTACATACATATATAATGTATAATAATTGAAATGTGACTGTATGTCACAAAGTACTAGTCCACTAAAACACAGCCAAGACAGGTCACTTTGTAAAGAATAAAGGCCAGTTTCATATTATTGGATATGGTAACATGAGTGCACATGCACTGTGTCATTGTAACTTCTGTATCTTTAGCCAGGCACGGCTGAAAGGTCAATATAATAAAAATAATAAATATATATAAATGTATAATGTTATGAGATTTAAGCCATTTCATCTAAGCATTTATGCTTTCGTGTTATAGTTTGTGTTCATTCTGGAATGAAAGATACATAATTTATGTTTATTTCTTAATTTTTTATGGTGGTTGCGAGATTGATCAATTTTACCGAACCCGTACAGAGATTAATTACTGAAAATAACATAAAATATAAAGTTTTTCTCAAGAAAAGTTTGATAACTATTTGGACATTATAAAGATTTTGCATGTGAAATTTCAAAATTTTCTGATGCATAAAAGTATGTTTAATGTTAAGATGAAAATTACTTTGCATGGTAGATTGGCAAGACGTAAAAATAAAAAAAAGGCATGAGAGAAACATTGCTTTACAAACCTTAACACTTAATAAAAAAATTATATATTTTGCATATGAAAGCATTGTAAAGTTTACTGATAAACTGCCAAATTTCGTTAACATTCGCTTACTAATTTAAAAGTTATAGATGAAAACTATAACAAGCATAAAATGGTTACAAGGTCGGACCCACAGACTGAGCCTGGGTTGAAAGAGTTAAGTAGAAATGAAGTAACCCTCTCTCCATGGGCACCTTTTTCTGTGCATGTTACAAGGCTTTAGTGAGTTACATTCAAAATGTAACTAAACCACTTTCTTTCTTAGTATACCAATAAGTATAGCATAAAAATGTAGCTAATAAGCCATATCTTAACAGTATATAAGTTTTAAGTTCTTAACTGTATCAGACAATATTAAAAACAACAACCCTAAATTTCCCTAGCATGAGAATTGTGACATTTTCTCTCTCTAGGCATCCCCTCTTCTCTAATTTATTTATCACCCCTCCAAGAAGTATCAAATTTAACATAAATTACTCATTATAATGTGATCAGCCTTCCGGCAAAGCATAATTTTCAGAGCCTTCAATCTTATTTAGTTAGAGTTGTAAAGTAGAAAGTCAGACCCCAACTTGTCACACCCTCTCTTTCACAAACTGCCAATAGTTCTCTTTAAGGTTTAATACTATATTATTTATAACCAACAGAGAGCCAAGGTTTTAATCTATCAAATGACATGTTATATTACATTGTTTTCTATACAGAGAATTGTCTATTTTGCTTCCAGTTCACATCAACAAGCTTAACTGAATTTTTAATGACTCGTGTTGCATAGTTAAAAAAGACAGAATATTTGTGATAGTTACAGAGCATTGTCTGCTTTTAGAGTGTTATTATACTGTGTTCTTTGGTGCATTATTTAAAAAAATATTTAGTGCATTAATAACATTACTATAAAAAGTAGGGTTAAGTTTCATCAACAGCCAACAGCAACAAAACACAAAAACACCCAGGTAATTATTATATTTCTTGTTTTTATGTGTATTCTTTAAACTTCTTAGGTTAGATAAGGTAGATTAAAGAATAATAACAGCAAAAAGTTTCACAAGATACAATGGCAAGTAACTCATTCATTATATAATTTGATAGGGTAAAATGAGCTACACATTTGCCAAGTTATTTACAATTTATGTGGTGGGAATATTAGTTACACACAATTCAAAAAACAATAAAACAATAACATTTATGTATAAACAGATGTATACTATTACAAGTTTTAAGCTATTTAGGATAAACCAATCTAGTTTCATGCTATAATTTGAAGTCATTCTAGAATGGAAAAATGGGTAATTTAGATTTATTGCATATTTTTCTTTTTTTTTTGGGTGGTTATGAGGTCAGTCAAATTAAACCCGCCTTATACAGAGTTAGGGTACAGAAAATAACAAATAAAATGTAAAGTTTTACTGAAAAGAACATTTGAAGTTTACCTAGGAAGTTTTAGAGATTATGCAAATGAAATTTGAGATTTTTCAGATGAAGTATTTTTAATCTTAACATGAAAATCACTTTGCACACAAAACAGTCAGCACTTTGACTCCATATATTAATGGAGAAATTTTTGGTGAAAATACTTCATTAAAAATTTTGATTTTCTGTTTACAAATGACTCTTAATGCTTACTAAAAGCTTGCAAAATTTTGTGAAGATACACATAACATATTTGAAGTTATAGTATGAAAACTCAAAAGTTTAATTGTGGTTCCTTAGGTCGAATTGACCGAGTCAGTAGTGGGATAGTTAATTCTCTTAATATGTCTTTATATCAGGGATGAGAACAAAAGATAAAACTTGTGGCTGGTCTTGTGTCCCAGCCCATAAAATCCAGAAGCCTAGGCCTCTGGAAGCCAGTGGGGTCTATGTATTTTATGGTTCACTTTAGGCCATTTTGTATTCACATTATTTACTTCTAGGATGATCATTTAACATTGGACTTTTGCTAACTTTAACTCATGTTCTAGTGATCAAAATTAGAAAACAGTTAACATACAAACTGTCATTTCATGAAATATCAAGATGGATATTGCAAACAAGTGTTTATTCAGTTTTAAAAAAATGTAATCATAGAAGCAAAAAAAATTATGGCAATAAACTTAACTTAAACCCAAAAGTTAAGTCCACAAGAAAACAAAACCCCAAAAATTAACATAATTCCAAAATTTGAAACCTTGAGTTTTCCATAACTTTGTGTATACAATAAGGATTAGGAATGTAAGTGACCAAAGAATTACTCACCACATTGCGATCAACACGAGGTGTTCCACTGCTGTATGTTGTTGCTAGTGTAGAAGAGCATTCCTCCAAGTACCATGGTTTTCTTCCGTGTTCTGTGGCACTACTAATTGATAAAGTGTAAACAGAGTTAGTGTAACCATCACAGTTACAGTTGTCTTGCTGACGTCCTCCATTCCCAGAGGCCCATACAAAGATGGATCCTAAGCCTTTTCTTCCCTACAGTACATGTAATAAAAAGAAATGTTACAGATACTTACTGATTATGAAAGTCAATGTTTCTGCACAAAACATACTGAACATATTGTGAGAATCTAAGTCAAGAACTATATAACAAAATGATACCTCATTACCAAAGAGTAGAACAAACTATTTGATGAATAAAAATAAAATAATTATGACACCAAGTTCACATACTTACAACATATGTTACAAGTAAAACTTCCAAAAATTTCTAATGGCAATTTCACCACTTCAAATAAATTATAAATACAACAATCAATAACACAGTTAACTAACCAGATTTAACTACTGCCACTGTTTGTTTCAATTTTATCTACATCATTGGTGACAAGTACAGCCAAATAAATATAACTACATTGTGTGATAACATTTAATAAAACATTTATTACAAAAAATTTCCATGTTACCAAAGATACAGCATTATACAAGTTTTCTAATTGTATATAAATAATACCAAAATTGGTAACTCCTTGACAATACACAAAATTAGCAGTCAAGGCTTGAGCACCATTTATGGGACGTTGCAGTAAAGAACTTCCACTTCTTGAAATCTGTTTGTAGTTAATATAATCGAGAAGTGGAATTGTCCCTATCTCCTTAAGTTTAAGCAAAATAATATTTATTCTAATTTGTATGCCTACACCCAGATAAACTGTGAAATTTCTGTCATTTTGCATTTCTGTACCTGATTTGATAATGTTTTCTTTTAAATATTACCATTAAAGATACAATATTGATACAGGTTTTTTCTACTTCTGATGCTCTATTCTATATTAGTTTGTTTTCCCTTAATTAAACATGGTAGTGTACAACAGGCACTGGTTAACTGTTATGCCCATGGGAGATCAGTGGTTGTTTACTTCAGGTTCCCAAATTTCCTTATGACAGGCCATTAGGTGTATATATTTATATTACTATAATACAAATGTTTAAGTATATCTTTAAGGGAACTGATAAAGTATATAAGATGTTAGTGCTGTTCATTCTTAAAGTCATCTAATATTTCTATTGAGTAACAAAGTTAAAACTGGTATAGAAACTTCAATAATAATATGTTTAACTAGTAAAACATTTTGATGAAGCCTATAAAAAAATCATTTATTTTTTGCTTAAAAACTAAGTATTTTTGGTCTAAACTTAAGGCCACTTCATGTCATGTGTGACTTTTCTTTTGCATAACCTAGTAGAGTAAAACTTAACCAATCACTCTTTTTTTAAACATGTTATAGCTTCATATTGTTGCAGATATATATATGTAGTTCAATAAAAGTTCATCAATTAAAAAGAAAAGGAAATGTACTAAAGGAAAAGTTATTTTGCTTAAGTATCATGCTTTGATAAAAAAATGGTTTTACTACCTTTTTTTCTGTTGAAGAGAAAAGGAAGAAATTCATGACTTTTATTTAGTTTGAAAAACCAAAAATACACAAGTAGTTATAACTATCTAATCTATACAGAGCAGATCAAATGGAAAAATTATATATCAAGTGATTATGTGATCTAATACCCTGTGCAATTACATTTAAATGATTAAAAATATGGTGTTTTTATCTACAGTTTTTTAATACAGTTTCAACAAGCATATCATCTTTTTATATAAAAAAGTAAATTATACCTTTGTGATACCATCAACAAAAGCAATCTTTGCTAAACGTCCTGGTCCATCCACTGTTTTACCATCATCTTCAGGACCCCATGAGGCACTATAAATGTCTATATATTGAGAATTTAGATTAAGTGCTCTGGCTTCCACTTCATCTGTTACAGTACCATCAAGCATGCGTACACCTATAAGTAACCAATACCATAAATTAGAGGATTTCTATACAACTAAAAGACTCTTATTCACCATGTGTGCCAATAGGCAAAGTATGAAATTTCAAAAAGATATGCATAACATAACTTACCTCTAACAATGAATTATCACCATTTAAGATACAATCTAGCACTCATGTAATTCTTGTCTGTGCAAGATTTAAACCACTTTTTATATAACTTTTATAATTTCAACACTTCAGTAGTACAACTTGTAAAGCAAAGTTTCTTATAACCTAAACTTAATTTTAGCTGTAACAAAACAATGGTCAATAAAGTGTAATGAGTATAGCTGAAAATAGCCTAATAAAAGTACGGTAAAATATCAAAAGAACTATTCATTTCAAGTCTGTTTTTAGTATAATATACAGACTTATACACTCACTAGCTTCTGCTTATTCTGTTTTAATGAGTCAACAGAAACATTTGTACAGAATAAAAATACAAATATAACTGTAAAATACTTTGTAACAGTGGCTAGTGTCATTCTATTCCATTTAATATAAAAGTTCTCTCAATACTTCTTAAACATACACTAAATAACATCGCTAGTGCAACAGCTGAAACACACTAACAGTACCTGAAATATAACTGAATCACAGACTACATAACAGCATCCATATAACATCTGAATACTACATAACAGTACTTAACAACAGCTGAAAAATACTATAAAGGATATGTGCATTATATTCAAACAATTTTGGTGCCTCACTACATTGTCACATTCCATGTTGCCACATTCAGTCATGCACCATTTGATAGCCATGTATCTTGACAATAGCCTCTTCAGTTTAGTTTTCATTGCAAAAGGCTCTGTCATAAGGCTTTCATATGTCAAAAGTACACCACTTTTCCCCATATGCTTTTTGTTAACCAGTTAGAATAAAGATGATGGTTTTTCAGTATAAGATTCATCAATCCAATTGCACAGAAATCTGCAAGTGCTGCATTTGACAACTTGACCAGTATGTCCAAGTAAATAACATATTCACCAACTAATTGAAGTATAGAATAATTTAAAAGATATAGTGTGGAAACAATCTGTGTACATATGAGTTGTGTCACAATTCCAGATGAAGATCTTTCTTGATTATGTCGAGTACTGTTACCTGTGACACTTGGACAGCTTTTCCCACTGAACCTTTTGTTTGTGAATTCTCACTTGCTACAATATGCTGCACTTTGCTTACCACAGCTGGGGTATGGCTTACTGCATGTCTCTTTCTGATTGGTCCTGGTTTCCCAAGTCCATTTATATTCTTTTCTTTTCCTATGACATTAAATACAAGGAATATCCCAGTCTTACAAATTCTAATTCCTGACCTGAACACATCTTTATGACCTGAGTGTATGAATATTTTGGATTGGAAAAGGATGTTTCATACCCTTCTCATATTTTTGCTGTCATCACATTACTTATGAAATCCCTAACAATGTCAAAATTTGGTTTTCATACATTTTGTTCCACCATCACTTTATATCAGCTGTGAATGTCATGTAACTTGTAATTTGCATATTCAAAATCACTTTAGTTTAATGTGCTCAAACTCTGTACATAACAGTATCTGAAATAAAGCTGAACAACAATATTACCTAACACCACTCATACTAAAACTAACACATATACTGTATAACAGTACTTAAATATTAGCTGACACATATGCAAAAAATCACTAAATTGGCCAAAGTCTATTTGTTGGTTGATGCTCTAATAAGTTTATCACTCAAATTTTAGCTGAACAATTGATTACAAGATTCATAACACGTGGGGAGATACACAAGGATCAAGGAGAAAACTTCAATAGCTATTTGTTTGCAAAATTGTTAATTGAGGTGAAAAATGCACTCACCATGTCATAATCAGTTTGATGGATTAGCTGAACGAGTAGTACCAACTGTCAAGTGGATGCTTACATCAAGTTTGATCAAACTGACTGGAGTGAGCACTTAATGTATTTCATAATGGTGTACCAATCAGCTGGTTATTCACAAATATCTTAATGTTTGGCTGAGAAGTACAGCTCTCAGTGGATTTGGTGCATTATCCTCTACCCAATGCAACTGTACCATCATATTCACAGCAATATGTGGATTGACTGCATTTTGCAAAAGATAATGCATATGAATTTGCACATCAACAGTTGCATAAAGAATCAAAAGGTACAGTTATGGTGCACGCCAAAAATACATAAGCAACTCGAATCTGGTTAGACTGGCCTATGTCATGCATGTCGACAGCTCAATGAAGTGAATTGTAAACAACATAAATTGGGTGATATATGCAAGAGTATCAAACACATTGTGAAGTTTAAGCTTTATATCACTGAGAAGACTCATTGTTAAGGAAAATTCTTATAAAGCATTTTACAAAATATGTTTCTTTAAGCATTATTAATTTGTTTGTTTGTTTATTGTTAAGCATAAAACTTAACACTGGGTTATCTGTATTGTGCCCATCATGGGTATTGAAAACCAGTTTTTAGTGTTAAGCCTCCAGACTCACTGCTGAGCCATTAGAGACAAACATTATCAGAAACTTAAAAGTACACTGAAGTTATAATTTTTCCACACTGAAAATGTATTTCCGATAGGTACTTACCTCTTCTCACACAAATTTCTATTCTCATTCAGTGCTGCCCTCTATATGCAAAAAATATATGCATATCACAAGCCTGCTATCTCCCCTCCATTGGTATTGACCGATTCCAATACGTCTCTCATGCAAATCATCATGACAATAAGAGTGAACATACTCTCATGATGCATGTGACTCCCTCTATTCAATTCTACTGAACTATCACCTGGAGTTTTAGGAGAAAATGGAAGAACCAGTTTTCAGTGGGAAGGAAGGGTGGGAAGTGTGAGAGGAGATAAGTACCTATTGGAAATACATTTTCAATGTAGGAAAATTATAACCTTCAATACAGTACATTACCTCTTCTCACATAAATAGATACAATCCCACATTGAATAGATCGAGAGACTGGTGCAAGGAAAAGAAAGAAGTATCCTTCAAAAACATCCAAAGAACACTCCCTAAGATAAGACAGTCAGATTCTAAGATCTGAAGTGAGGAACACACCACTTTTGAACCAGATATACTCTTCACCCATCACATGGGTGGAAAACAGAAGAGCAAATCCAATTGGGGAAGAACTATGGCGGGAAAGTAATCTAAACTATGCAATATTTAAGAAACTCAATCTCAGAAATTAGAAAAGTTGGTAAAATGAAAAGAATGAGCCCCTAGGTGTAGAGTGGCTAGGGTACGACAGACCGTACATGGCAAGTCAACTACATCCAAAACCCATGCCACTGGGAACCAACATCCTTGTGGGGGTAGGATGAGGATCATATCACCAGCAAGTTAACTACAATCCAAAACCAATGCCACCAAGAAACAACATCCATGTGGGTGTAGGAAGGAGGATGATACGGTGACAAGTCAACTACAGTCAAAAATGTAGCCATCTAACAGGGATAGGAAAGAAGGTCATACCATCTTCATCTCAAGTTCATGAGACCAGAGGGACTCATGAATGGGGCACATGTGAATACAATAAATTGGTTTTTATGATCCAGGAACCTGACATCCAATATAAAAAAAATGTCTACATAATGTAAACCATCTCCCTCAAAAGTGAAATTGACTGGAACCACACCAAGCACATTAACATCCTCAGAATAAGAAACGTCAAAGGACAGTGGAAAGGAAAGAACTGTAACAATCTGAAATTTCCTCCACCGTGACCCACAACACTGATGGAGTATAAATAATGGAGGAATATAGACATGTATGAAAACTTATGTTGATTGATTCAAGTCTAAATCCAAAACCCGGCCACTAGGAACCGACATCCACATGGGGGTAGGATGAGGAATCCCAATCGAAGGGGAGAACTGCAATTTGTACGTTTCACTCCCATTTATTCTTATGTTTCATAGCGGAAAAATTCCATTTGCGTTGAGAAATTTCCATGTAGTAAGGACGAAGTAAACAAGCCAGAAAAGGGACTAATTGTTGGGAGAAGCCGGATCACCTCGCCAATATCAAGAGGAAAATCATGCATGAAGACAGAGGACTGGAATGTCTGGATGAAACACCAGTGACTAAGGGTGGCAATGTAGGGATGGAGGCAGAGGAAAAGGTAATGGAAGAGAAAGTTAGAACTGGAGAAGCCATGGTGACCACAGCTGAGACAGCCAGGAAAAAGCTATCAGAAGGACTGAACACAGAGTGTCGAGGATAAACGAAATCACCCAGAGAAGAAGGAGAATGGGAGGATAGACAAATGGATAGACAAACCTGGCTGAAAACATCGATAACCAAAGCAAGAAGACAAGGAATCGGAAACCAAATCCAAGACAATTTGTGGTTAAATGACGTAGCAAATGCCTCAACGTAAGGAGTACCCCACTGAAGTCAAAGCCACTGGAAAACAAGAAGATCAAGAGACCACTATCAGATAAATTTTGTCTGGACAGGAATCTGATATATGACAAGAACAAAAACACCCTGAACATGACAAGCAGTGAGAGAAATATCAAGCTAGTGGGCCCAAAACAAAGATCCAATGTATAAATACAGATGGATGAAAACAGGCACCACTCTAGTGATTGAGTAAACAACCACTGAAGAAAAGTCGGAATGAATCATTACCAGACAATTTCTGGCCAGTTTGAGAAAATTAATCAAAACATGAAATAAAGCAAGAAGCTCCAGGACACTGATAGGATAAGACCTCTCAGCTGCAGCCCATGAAAGAGCCCGCATATGAGCCTAATCTAAGGAGATAAGGGCTACAATGGAAGATCACGTACCCAAAAGCGAGAGAACTTTGCGAACTGTAATCAAACTGAAAAACCCATCGAATGAAGTCAAACAGGAGAAGAGTGGGCCCGACTGAGATGTATGTAGAAAAATAAAACACCTAAATGGACATGATATTGGATAAGTCACAGTAAAGACTTCTCCAACTTGATTAACAGCCCAGACCAATTCGCATCAGTGATACCATGTGTGTAAATTGAGAACCGAGGATGACAAATGAACCAATATGAAGGGAATAAGGAATTATAGAAAAAAATGCCATATTATGCTTAGCTGATTCTGCAAGAGGGTTAGGGAAAAACATTGCAAAATCCAAAGTGTAAAAAGGCTATCAAATCTTCATCAGACGGAACAGGTTTGGCTTGTTCAGGAGAATTAGTGGGGCAACTTCAGAAAAAGAAGGTTGACCCATACAACGATCAATCTCACAATAGCAGAGAAAATAGCAAAGTGTTTAATGAAAAATATGAAAGTGTGAGAAAAAAATAAAGATTGGAAAATTAAGTTAAATGAAATGATTCCTTCAATGTAAAGAAAACAATAATAATGAAATCCCCCTTATGGAAATTAAACTACTAAAATCATGATTCACATGAAGAGCACCAAAAGAAAAAGCTTCTGAACATGACTACTGCCAAAAGAGAAGTGACAGTTCGGTAGAATTGAATAGAGGGAATCAGGTGCATAATGAGAGTATGTCACACTGTTACTGGTGGAGGGTTGATGCATGATGATTTAAATGAGAAATGCATTGGAATCAGTCAATTCCAATGGAGGGGAGATAGAAGGCTTATGGCATGCATAAAAAAATTTGTTTTGCACATAGAGAACAAGAATAGCAATTTATGTGAGCATAGGTAATGTAAAGTATTGGAAAAACATGTTCAGCACATTTTTCTATTCCATATCAGGTTAATTTGCTTAAATCAACAAACATTCAATTTTATTCTTACTATTTTGTCACACTACTTGAATAGATATAAACATATATCTGGAAACAAAATATATAACTTAAGTGGCAAAAAATAAATAAAAACTATAACATTTAGTGTCTATTTCCAGTTCAGACACAAATTATCTCACATATGCTGAAAAACAGTACTTGGATTTATACTGAAACACAATATAACACAGTATTTTATTACAAGTACATGTATACCAGTTAAAAGAAACAAAACATATTAAATAATACTTGGACATATGACTAAATAAAGACTACATAACAGTCCTTGTACCCAAATTTAGTATAGATTAACCCTTTGAGTGCGTAATTCAATTTCGGATGGGTTCTGGAAGGGTGTCAATTATCCACTAAAAATTGAAATTTAGAATTTGACCTTTTTTTAGTCCTTTTCCAATATCAAAATCCACTAGATGCACTTTTGCTCAGTGATGTACACACAAGGTACTAAGGCGGGAAATTCAAGGACGTGTGAGTATCCTGATTGTCACACAAAGAGGAAAAGTTTTGTGACATCATGGGGTAAATCCGCTTGTCTCATCAAACGGCTATAAATGTCAAATCAGTTAAATCCAATTGTAGCATCCAAAGGGTTAACACCTTTTTCAAACATATGTTATAATTTAAAAACCATACAAGGCATTTTAATGGCATTATACACACTCCAGAATATAAATAGCTGCCTAGAACTTTGATTAAATGATTTCTCTAAAACAATTTCCAAATGTAATTCAGCCATACAGCTAAAGTAACAACTGATTTAATATTTAGAAATATGATTTACCTAACTTTGGGCAAAAAAGAATTAAAACAATAAAGTAATTAAGAAGTAGCTCACCTCCGATACTGGCATTATAAGCAATTCCAACACCACAGTATTCATTG
The DNA here is from genome assembly GCF_000517525.1 of Limulus polyphemus. Classification (NCBI taxonomy): domain Eukaryota; kingdom Metazoa; phylum Arthropoda; class Merostomata; order Xiphosura; family Limulidae; genus Limulus; species Limulus polyphemus. Next base: position 331,990 of record NW_013666405.1, read on the forward strand.
TATGCAGTAGCAGCTACTTCTCCAGCACAACGAGTTCCATGTCTACATCAAAAAACCACAAATATTATGCAGAAGGAAGTCCTTCAGTGGAGGTGTAATAGAAAAATTTGATATACTTTTACAAGATGTATCAACTCATTGTTGTTTAACTTGTATATAACAATGTTTTGGGACAACGCGGGACCAATTGGTCC